>NC_142745.1:0-300000 GCF_051943395.1 Hippocampus bargibanti | reverse complement strand
CAGTCACTGTCAGACGATGTGCAAAAATGTGTCCACTCCGGTGCCATGCCAGGGTTTTTGTCATTGTCACTTGAATTCCAGCACCCACGGAAGATTCCGTTTTAGGACTACGTAACATTCAATGCAGCGCGAGAAACCTTGGACTCTCTTCTTTCATAAAAAAAAATGTTTTTCTTTCTAAGTGATATGGCTCTAGAGTTATCTGAGCTTGAAATAGGGGCAGATGTCCAAAATACAATGAAATACGTACATATTGGTTTCTATAGCTGAAGCTGGAACAAAGCGCGAACATGGAAAAAAGGGAAATGCCGCCCCCTTGTTGAAGGGAAAAAACATTGCCAAAAGGTTTAGCCAGTGCTTTATCACCACCCAAACAAGAGAAAAACACAACAAATTCGGAAATGGCGCTCTACGTCATATTTTCAATTCCTGAATTAATTTGCGAATGGCAGTGAATGAATTAATGTGTGTATATTTATGTTTCATATTTGTAATTATCGATATAGTTTTTGGAAAAATGGAAAAATGCTGCCCCCTTGTGGAAAAGAAAAGTTATAACTACAATGCAATACATACATATTGCTTTATAGGGGGCTTTAACAACAGATGAAGCTGGAACAAAGCGCTTACGTGGAAAAGAGGGAATTGCTGCCCCCTTGTGGAAAAGAAAGAAAACATTGCCAGAGGCAATGGCCAGCGCTTTATCGGCACCAAAGCATGAAAAACCAAAACGGTAAAACAATTGGTAAATGGTGTTCTTTGTCATATTTTCAATTCCCGAATAAATTTGAGGATGGCAGCGAATGAGTTAATGGGTGTCCGCTGTTGAGACGCGCACCATCGCCTGCTAAATGAGTTATCCGTTAGCATCAGGGACGAGTCGGCGTTGTTCTGATTGCCATTCCGCTGCCGTGCCTTTTTTTCTCCAGTGGCCAGGTGAAGCTGATGGATTGAGTCGCGCGGCTGACGGCTGAGCCGCGGTTGTTAGCGATGCCTCCCCACCTGCATGTGAAATCAATTGTTTGATTGTAAGCTCAGTGATTAGCGCAGACGTACAGACAAGCGGAGCCGGGCAACGAGGTACAATATCATGATATCAAGGATATACTGCATCCCCCCCCCCCCCACTCAGTAGAAAGCCTCTGGTAGACGCTGGACTCTTATTTATTGTCGCTCAGGACAAATTGCATCCTTGTTAGAATGCATGCACGGTCTGTGAAAAGACACTGACAAACCGTGGCGGCATGCCGTCATCCCTTTTGGATCAACGTGCAAATGCATCAAGATACTTGATTGTTTTGGGAACACACTCCTCTTGTTTGCTTATCATTGCTGAATTGGAATATATGGCTTGGATTATTTCACGACATAAAAAAAGAAAAGGGTGTATCATGGTCATAATTTTGCGCGTTAAGTTATACACCGGAAAATACGCTAATGTTTTAGTTCAGATGTCCTCTTCAATTTCAGAGAAATCCATTTTTCAGCGTTGAATATGTATTGATATCAGTGTAACGCAGCTTTTTCATCAAATGTCCACTCAAGCTTCAAACTGAAGGGAGGAAATGATGTTTTCCTTTGTAGAATATGACACACTTTACAGAGTTAGTTACAGACATGAAGAAAAAGCGTTTTGTTCTAATGTATAGCAAAAACTGTTAGCATCATTTACATTTGTGGCAAAATTCTATCCCAAATAGGGCTCGTTGACGATGTATTGATGCATGGTGAGTAGTGGCGAAAAATGTCTGCCTCGAAGCCCAGTTTAGAACAGCCATTTGAATGTAAAAGAGGCACTTTCACTTGTATTTATAAGAAGGCCCAAAACGAACGAACGACTATGGTTGCATACCTATAGTTGCGCTGATGAATCAGCATTGGTGTACGCGATATTTGCAGCAGGAGAGTGCTATTGATCGTGTGAAGGAGGCACCGGGATTCGCGCCAATCCTCATTAGCGCTCTGTGTCCTTTTAGCTTTTCTTTATGTCTCATCTCTTTCCCGCTGATGTGATTCTAACTCATGCAGGCCAAAGTGCTTTAAGAGAAATAGATTGAACACACACACACACACACGCACGGGAATGGACCTTTCGCCATCTCCACCAAGGTGCTATACGCTCACACCTGATAGCAAAATGGCAAGCTGCTTTGTTCTTCATGGGGCTGACAGGGTCATTGTGCTGGTATGCTAAGCTGTTTTACAGCCACAGAATCGAAAGGCTGCAGACACACACATGCACGCGCTCACGTACACACACTTTGTCAAAGTGTCCTTGAACAACATAGTGACCTGTCGGTTTCTTTATTGAGCTTTGGTATGGGTGTATGGTCTGTCAATGTCCGACCTACCCACTTAGCATCGATTGAATGACCAACCGACAGGAACAATAAATGGTCCGTCGTTTCAGTGATTAACCCATCCATCCATCCATCCATCCATCCATCCATCCATCCATCCATCCATCCATCCATCCATCCATCCATCCATCCATCCATCCATCCATCCATCCATCCATCCATCCATCCATCCATCCATCCAGTCATTGTTGTAACCAGTGGCGGGCTGTGGATTTCAATGCTAGGCCTTCAGTAGTGCTATGTCTGAATTAATTCAGACTGAAGAAAGTGTGGTTTGATTTACTACAAGTTCATTAGATGCTACCATTCGCCAGGAAATAACTGACCAACCTTTCTTAATGATGTTCATTTTTTTTCTTAAAGTCTAGTGATCAGCCAATCATAGTTTGCGAAAACTCTGAGGTTGACCATTGCCTTCAAGAAGGCCTTGGTACCCCTTTTGGGTTGCCAACTTGAAATCTGATTGGTTAGAGCAACGGTTTGATCGACACATTTGATGCTCTACGCCCTGCAGAACTGATTGCGAAGGCATCCAGGTAGATTTCCGACCCTGGTAACAAATGGTGGCTGAAATGTGATTGGTTAAATGCTTCAATCCGAAAACGCATCTGGAAGCAGCACAATTGAGGAAAAGCGATGAAAGGAAGCTCAAAGACAATTTGGAATTATTTCATAAGAATCCATGGACGACATATAATTCACATCAGTTTTGACCACATTCTGAAGACAATCTGATGAGTTTTTGATGTCATATAGTTGACATCCGATGCAGACTGTGTTAGAATAACGATACGTGACCCTCTCCTTTCACCCGTTTGTTAAGATCCACTATTCCGTCGTGTGGTTGTTATCCCAGGACTTTTGGGATTACCTTTTGTCCGTGTGCCCTCGTTGCCCCAAACCACATCTGAATATCGCGTCCTCACCACTGCGACTTTGGGCAAATTAACTTTGACCGAGGGCGTGCCGGTGGCTCAAAGATAATCACACCGAGAGCAAATAGTCTGACCTCATCTCATTTTTATTTATTTACCGACTTAGTTTGTGCATCGGCAAGTTGTCCGACAGGCTAAAAAAGCACCAAGTTGTAAATGCTAATGCTGCTTTTTGTGTGACTACGAATGTCAATCTTGGTTTTAAATCAGGATCCCAATCAAACATCTTTTCAGGTGTAATTAAGTGTCCTCTGAAAAGAAGTCTTTGAACGACGGAAGGCCGTGTTTGTTGCCCCTGAAAATAATTTGATCAAAGGTGTTTACAGGCTTGCAGGTAAGTGTTTTTGGAAGTTAAAGTTGATCATCGGGGTAGGTCGTAGAAAGGCTTACAGATGAGTGTTTTGGGAAGTCGAACAAATTGATGCCCGTGAGGTGCATTTATCTCTGATTGAACGCTGACGGAAATGATTCCAACGCATTTTCAGCAATTTGTCTGAAGCCACCCTCCCTCGGAATGTCGAAAATAATGGGTTGGATTGGTTTTTTTTGAGGGGGTCTCGTGCACCCTTGAACCTGAGTTTTTACAAATACCCTTCCACTCATATTGATAGGTCTCCCAAAATTGAATGTGGTCTCCTTAACTCATTGACTGCCGGACAATGTGCAAAAATGTGTCCAGTCCAGTGCCAGGGTTTTTGTCATTGTCACTCAAATTGCAGGACCCACAAAATATTGAGTGTTAGGATGACATAAACATTCAATGCAGCGTAAGAAACCTTAAGACTCTCTTATTTCATCAGAAAAAAAAAAGTTAATTCCTAAGCTACATGGTTCTGGAGTTATCTGAGCTTGAAATGAAGGCGGCTGTCAGAAATACAATGCAATACATACATATTGGTTTATATAGGGTTTTAACAACAGATGAAGCTGGAACAAAGCGCTAACATGGAAAAGAAGGAATTGCTGCCCCCTTGTGGAAGGAAAAAAACAATGCCAGAGGCCATGGCTAGCGCTTTATCGGCACCCAAACAAGAAACAAGACAAGTTCGGGAATGACGCTTGATGTCATATTTTCAATTCTCGAATAACTTTGTTGAATGGCAGTGAATTAGTTAATTTGCACATTTAATTCTTGGGCATTATCTTTTTTAAGAGAAAAAGCAATGTTAATAATAATAATAATAATACATTTTATTTCAAGCGCCTTTCAAAACACCCAAGGACACTTTACAATAAAAACAATAAAACAAAGCACATAACAATAAAACCATAAGTAAAATGATACATAATAAAATAGCAGATAGAACTATATGTTAGCTACTATAATGTTAGCTGTTAAAAAAAGCACAAAATAAAAATACATGTCTATGTATTTTTCTTTTCTTCAGTGCTGTCAACTTTAATGGCCGTGTTGTCATTTTGGAGCAGCTGCAGTGCCACAGGTTATTGTCTCTACCGGGAAACAAGTTTTAGTGCACATATACCATTTTATTGACAGGTTTATGAAATAACGCAGAATATTTACTTCCTATCTAGGAAATAATGTATCCAACCTTTCCACATACTCCACACAATGTGGTTGCACACCCTTCGGGGTACACATACCCAACCAATGTTTCCATGGTCTAAAAAAGACAAACAAACATATTTTGATATGCCACTCTACAAAATAATGCTGTGTTATGTCAAATGTAAAACAGCGGTTGTGATATTTGATAACAGTCAAAATAAGGTGAGTGGAACGGAGAACAAAATGTTGTGTCACATTAGCAGCCAAAAGCGATGATCGTGTCCATGGGCTGAAGGCAACTGGGCCCCCCCCCCCACTCAGAAAAGACTTGAGAAGGCATTTCACTCCAATGAATTCGGATCTGCCTTCCGTTAGCCACAAGCTGGCCAACCAGTACAAGTGAGTTTTGAGACGGATTTTAAAGACGGGCAGCGAGGGGGCTCGCCGAATGTTCAGTAGCAGAAAAGGCCCCATCCCCTCTGAGCTTCCCTTTAGTTTTTGGCACATCCAATAATGTCGAGAAGGAGCGAGGCCATCTTGAAAAAAAAGAACTGGAAAATGCATCGCGAGCCAGTGAAGGGATGCCAGAGTAGGAGTGCCTGTATGTGCTCCCTCTTACGAGTACCAGTCAAGAGGAAAGCAGCAGAATTCCGGACCGACTGGGGACGCTTCACGGAGGATTGGCTGACTCCAAAGTCAAGCGCATTACAGTCAACGAGCCGTGATGTGACAGAGGCATGAATTACTGCTTCAAGATGCTCATGAGAAAATAGAAGTTTGATTTTAGACGCTGGATTTAACAACAGAGCCGATTTCTCGCTCAAGTTGAAAGTCGCTGTCCACTCTCAGACCCAAGTTTGAGACTGTTGACTTCAGATAAGGAGCCAAGGGCTCCAAGTCAACCGGATGAGATGTTCATGGGCCACTGGGACCAAACAGGATCACTTTTGGCTTCTTTTCATAGTTTGGAGGACGGGAGAGGAAAAACAATCTGAAAATGGTCCAAAGAACACCATTTAGTGTCATTATTACTGTTGCGCGCAGTGGTGTAACGCTAGGCAGCATCACACAAAGAGGCTTTAGCACTAGAAACGGCTTTCATTATGATAGAGTGAAGTCGGACGCCACTGCAAACTTTAGACGGGAAACATATACTGGAACAAGGGACTTTTTAATTGCTTGTATATAAAGAGTTCCTGGTCACCCGTCAAGTGGGAAATTAAACAACCAAGTCACTATTTTGTGAGTAGCCATTTTCTGAAAATGTGTCTATGGGAAATCGATGAGAAGGTTTCTTCAGTCGTCATCTGTACAAAAGTGAAGGTTTCGGACGTTTCGCCTCCTATCCAAGAGGCTTCGTCAGCGAACTAAAGTCTGACTGGTCGTATCGGCCCCATTAGTTCGCTGACGAAGCCTCTTGGATAGGAGGCGAAACGTCCGAAACCTTCACTTTTGTACAGATGACGACTGAAGAAACCTTCTCATCGATGGACCACTCCTGTACGACTGAGAGTTTACACAGACGTCTATGGGAAAGAAATCCTGTGATAGACAGGCTAATTTGCATAATGTCCATCCCGTGACTTCAAGTTACTCCACCCATGACTTGGGGGGGGGGGGGGGGGGGGGGGGGGGGGGGCGAGGCTACTGTAAGTCAAAATCTGCTCATTTCAAGCGTTGGCCAAAGTCCGTCGCAATGGTTGTTGATGAGGACATGGTGTTTGTATGCTGTATTCACCGCAGAGCCGACACGAGCAACTAATTGAGGTGTAATTGCTGTCACTTTGGTAATGAAGTTCTGGGTCCTCATAGGACGAATTATGCTTTTGTCCTTCTCAGCTATAGACGGGCTAATATTGATTTCACGGCCTTGTTAGAGAGCCTCTTTGGCACACATAAGTGACTTAAGCGCGGCCGTTCAATTGCTGTGACCTTTGTAATTGCGATGGCCTTGTGTCTTCCTTTCCATTTGCACACTTGGCACACATGCCAGTTGAAAGTCAAACATTCCCCTCCAAAAAAGCTATCACATTAACTCGGTCAGAGCCAGACAATGTGCAAAAATGTGGCCACTCTAGTGCCAGGGTTTTTGTCATTGTCACTCAAATTGCAGAAGCCACAGATGATCGCATTTTCGGACTACATCAAGATTCAATGCCGTGTAAGAAACCTAAAACTCTCTTCTTTCATCAGAAAAAAGAGTTTATTCCTAAATGATATGGGTCTGGAGTTATATGAGCTTGAAATGAGGGCGGCTGTTGAAAATACAATGCAATACATACATATTGGTTGCGCTATGCTTGAACAACAGCTGAAGATGGAACAAAGTGCTAACATGGAAAAAAAGGCAAATGCTGCAAATTGAACTTGAACTTCAAGCCACCACTCTGGCTGGAAATCACAAATAGTGCGCCTCAAATACACGCGGTGCAATGATGGAGGATGCCCGGTGGTTGTCAACAAGCATTTGCAATGGATTTAATGAGATTGCGCGGGCGTCTGTAATGTCTTTTCACAAAGGCAGAGGGACGTTGTATACCCAATCGTCCTCGAGAAGAGGTGCGGGGTCAGTGGAGTAGCAAGCGCTCAAGGCCGGACCGACTTCCTCGGCATTGGGCTTGACCTGGATTTCAACAAGTTGTGTTGTTTATATGTTTGAGGCAAGCTCGTACTCACAAGTTACACCAAGAGCCTCACAAGACTCTTAATACCAAAAGGAAAAGGAACGAGGGATGTCACCAGGGTTCTCCGGCTAAACCTTCCCTTTGCTCCACAGCGCCATATGAAAGGAGAGGGCAGCTGCTTGTTGGCAGACAAATGGCTCCTCAATGGCGCAATTGTATTGAACGTTTCCTTGGCGTGTGTTTGCGGTACACCGCGTGAACTCCTCAGGTGCGCATGCATAATACATGAGGGCTCACCGAGCGAGCTTCTGTGTATTCAACAATGAAAACATTGCAGCGATGTGGGAGATTAGCTCTTCGATCCCCGCAACACTGCTGCTTGGTCAGCGCCACGGTGTGATTTGATAACACAGGTGTTTAGGAAGTGCGATACATACTCTATATGGTAACACCAAAGACGGTCACGGAGGTTGAGATTGAGCAGCCATTGATGTTTCTTCTAAATATAGCGCTAAAGATAGTCATTTAGAAACAAAGGAGTTGTTGAAACTCACCAAAATAACGTGAAAGGTTTGTCTAAACTTTATTCACGGCATGCAACAACCAACACAATGGCATCAACTACTGCTATTGATTGCTTCTATTACTACTAGTTGAATGCCTACAACTGTCAGTAATGACAATTATGACTAATGTTTCATAACTATGTCTCCATTTTTACTATAACTGCGATTATTACGACTAAAACAGTAATAACAATACTCTTAACCCTAACGCTAACCCTAGCCCGAACCCAAAAAACACATTTTCTGTTTATTAGATGTTATCAGACTTATATCAAGCATCTCAACACCGGACCCCCATTAACTCATTCACTGCCATCCCTGAATTCATTCGGGAATTGAAAATATGACGTGGAGCGCCATTCCGTAATGTCTTCATTTTTTGGTTATTCTAGTGGGGGACTGCTGATAAAGCGCTGGTTAGACGCTGGACATTTATTATTATTATTTTTTTCGCTTCCGCGGGGGGCGGGGGGTACAATTTTCCTTTTGTACAGCTGACCTCACTTTCACCTCGTTTTTACTACAGACCCATATAACTTAGGAATTAACTCTTTCTGATGAAAGAAAACTGTCTGAGGTTTCTAGCGCCGTATATAATGTCCTTCTCCATCTAAAAGCTAACTAACGATGGTACCTTATCTACACTACTTTTGCTATTTTGGCATCAAAACCTCATCTCATTAATATAGCGTGATCAAAATAGGATTCACTTAGCATCTTCAATTGGTGAAAAAAAAACTGCAATCCATATGCCAAATCTCTGGTCATATTGATTGATAAAACTGCAATTTCCTCTGCTGCAAAGCAATTTATATCTCGATTAGCACCACATTGCACTTGCACGTTGCAAGAGAATAAAGGCCGTCAAAATGGAGGTCCATAGGTTAGATTTGTAGCAGGAAAACAAATAGTCAGAGCTGTTTGTTTTTGTGCTTGCAGTTCACGTGAAGGCAGGAACCTGCGAGGTGATTGCCGCACACCGATGCTGCAACAAGAACAAGATCGAGGAGCGATCGCAGACTGTCAAATGCTCCTGCTTTCCGGGACAAGTGGCGGGAACGACGAGGGCGGCTCCGTCTTGCGTGGATGGTAAAAAGCCCGTCTCGCTTTTCTTGTTTTGACTGCAAAAATAAGATTTGGGGGAAAAGAAATGCAATTTTACTTTGAAATTTGTGTCGTGGGCCATAAACCCAGATCAAATCAATGGATTCATTCAATATTCGATCGTTGAGGCTTGAGAAATTCTCCGGAGGAGACAATATCCAGAGCGGGCCATTGGATATTTGGTGGGTTGTGGCCGCTCTCGCAACTGAATCAGTCCATCATAACTCAAGCTTTCCCTGACGGGAGCTTCTTCCGCGTTGACACTTGTCGAGTCACTCTGGGCCGCTCTTTGACAGCTTCACAGATTCAGCGCCAGCACGGCTTGTTTTGCTTTACAACCCTTGCTGCACATTTAAAATAGAAAGGATATTGTGTTTAAAAAAAACGAATAAAACAAAACAAAAAACGGATATTATTTAGGAGCTTCGCCGTGCTTGAGCAAATGGATTGACTCAACAAGAAAGTGATTGAACACAAGTTGTAGATGATAAATTCAGACAAAGAGGACACTTCTGAGTTTTATTTTGCCTTTTGTCAACTTGGCAGGCATAGTTTAGCACCAAGAACCCGATTGCAGCACCGCCCGCCTCCATGGAGCTCATAACAACAACAACAATAATAATAGTCATTCTATATAATAATAATAATTGTATTAAAACGTTTCAAATTGCTGCCAGTGAATAAATTACTAGCACACAAGATCATTCATTTGCCATTCATTACATGAACAACGTTAGGAATGGCATACGTATACTTTAGTACTAGATTATTGACTTTACAATATGGATGCCTTCAACTTCTGATTTATTCTTTGTTTACAGTAAAAATTCTCAATTATTCAGATAGATGTATACATAGATAATTAGTCAGATAGATAGATTGTCTGTCTGTCTGTCTAGCTGTCTAGCTGTCTAGCTAGCTTTTCTTTATTTACAGTGAACATTTTCATTCATTCAAATGATCTATCTATCCTACAAGCTATCTAGCTATCTATAGATAGCTATCTATCGAGCTAGCTATCTATAGTCAGAATCAGAATCGGAAAAGCTTTATTCGTCCCACAATGGGGACATTTGCAGTCCACAGCAGCAATTGAAAAGGGTTGGGGTGAAAGGATAGAAAAGAAGATATTCTAAGCATAACAAAATAAAAATGTCAAGTGTATACTGTGCAAATGTAAATGTGCAAAACCGTAGATAGATGTCTTGTTCTCCTTTTTTCTCCGACAGCATCCATTGTGGCTGAGAAGTGGTGGTGCCAGATGCATCCCTGCATGGACGGCGAAGAGTGCAAAGTGCTGCCGGACTTGAAAGGCTGGAGCTGCAGTACAGGCAACAAAGTGAAGACCACTAAGGTGGGCTGCATTCACACACTTTGCACATCATACATGACTGGCAGTGGTCGGCTATTCAATTTGCAATGGAACTGATATTAACCCTTTCGTGCACTCTGTCACCTTATCGTAACATGACAAGCTGCCCGCCCATTGCGGCCATCGTTGTCTCTGAAAGAGTTGACGTTTTCCCAGTAATGAATTCTTTTAATTTTCTAGCGCATTACTTGGGTGCACTATTTCCAGGATGTGTTTCTGGACGTTTGGTGATGATTATTTTTGTCCAATCTATTGTGTGTTGCCATAACAACCTAATTTGGCCCACGTCGTCAAAATCATTGTTACTGGCCATTTTAACTTCTGTTTAACTGTATCGCTAATTGCATTTCAAATTCATCACATTTTTCTGTCCTTTGATTGTTTTTTGGTTTTTCAAAGCCAGCCCAGTTCCACCTTTAGACACGTCGAGCCATTTACTATCGTCAACAAAGTTCACTTCCTCACTGCCAGACGTGTGCCGAGGTTTTTTGTCATTGTCACTTGAATTCCAGGACCCACAGAATATTGACGTTGACGACCGAGTAAACATTCGATACAGCCTTAGAAACCTTAGACGCTTTTCTTTCATCAGAAATTAATTCTGTTAATTCTTAAATGACATGGGTCTGGAGTTATATGAGCTTGAAATGAGGGTGGCTGTCCAAAATACAATGCAATACATACATACTGTATTGGTTTAGAAAGGGCTTGAAAGACAGCTGAAGCTGGAACAAAGCGCTACCATGGAAAAAATAGGGAAATGCCGCCCCCTTGTCCAAAAGTAAAAACATTGCCAAAGGCCATGGCCAGCACTTTATCGGCACCCAAGCATGAAAAACTGAAATGACGCTTTACGTCATATTTTTCAATTCCCAAATAAATTTGTGAATGGCAGTGAATGAGTTAACAATCTCCACCTTTGGTATTGATTGACATTTGATAAGTTATGAAATAAACACAGAGGATGTCCCACGTTGTCTTATTCCATTCTTGTATTGCGTCGATGGAGGAGAGTCGCGTTTCATTTTAGTACCAAGAAAAAAAGTACATTGAGATGTACGGTAACACACGGTCAGGTGTTTGGAGTGTTAAATGAGTCGCGGAAGCCGTCGACACTCAAGAACCCTTGAAAGAGAAAAGCAATTATCACATATCAGGACACGCTCAGGGCTGCGAGGGAGGCTTGAAGTGGAGATGAAGGACCGGGCTGGTGTCGGCCATCTGTCATGGCATCCCCACCACCACACCTCAAACCTCTCTGCCACCTTGCCGCCTTTCCTTGTTTGACTCGTCAAACGCCGTGTCGCCTTGTCCATTATTCATGTCTACGGGAGACCCGGAGCAAGCCCAGTCTTTTATTTCAGCCGGGTTAATAATTCCGGCCCTCCAACGCTGCCACGGAGGGGGAGGCAGAAACAAGCGCCGTGAGACCTCGCTTTACGAACTCCTTGGCTTATGAACTTTTCGCTTTACCAACGTTAAATTGGTGAAAATTAAACCGTGGCATACAAACTATTTTTCAGGAGACGCACAGAGCGCCACAACGCAAAATGCAAATACAGGAGCTGCTGTAAAGGCAGCCACTCTCGCGGCGCCATCTTGCAGTCAAAAACAACAAGAAAACAATCTAGCAAATAATGTGACACAAAAGACACAGACAGTTATTCAATCTGAAGCACTTTCTGCAGCCTCTTTATTGCATGAAGCCATTCTCGATGAAAGAGGAGAGGCTCAAAGCCTCCTTTTTACCCGTGGATCACGGACGTCGTGGTGCAATGTGCGCGTCTGCTCCAAGCAAACACCAAGCCGTAGCATCCATTGCCCAAAAGAGATTGTCTCCCATCTCCCGTCCCGCATCAATCGGCTTCAATTCCAAACCGCGACACTTCCACAGAAGCATGGGCGCTAATTGGATTGGATTGGATTTGCCTTTATTAGTCTCGCAGTGGAGAAATGTATAATAATGCTGCAGTATCTAGGCTCAGAGGTCCTCGGCTGCCTGAAAATTGGTGTCAAATAGATCCAATATTTGCTGGAGATCAATGCCCAATCTCTCATATGACTTCATTCTTCATTAGCCTTTGTTTTATCTTAACCTTGAAGAGCAAAACAAAACCACGTACAATACGTACAATTTGATCTGGTTTATTGTGTGACAGTAGAATGTGGATAGTCCATTTTTTGGCATCATCTTCCTTTTCGTCAGCGACAGCGATGCTTCGTCATGTCACCAGCGCATCTCGCTCTCAATCAAATCATAAAAAAGGCCCTTGATGTGTTTTCTTTTTGTCCTCACCTGACAACTGCAGCAATGATCCTCAACGAGTGCGCAACGGGTCACCGGGGAAAATGTGCAAAACAACACCACACTCACACAACCACACTGGATTCATTCATATTAACAGGAAGTGAAGGCAACCGGCGGCTTTTTTTATTGCACGCTCTCACACCTCGCAAGCAAGACTCTCCGTAAAATTAACTTTTTGTGTTGAACGTTCCACTTTTTGGTGTATATTTCACAAAGAAATACAATCAGTTTCCGTCAGAGATGCCATTCGTGACCGACGCCCAACCTCTGCAACCCTCTGCCGAGTTTTTGATTGAGAGGAGATGCAAATTGAAGTGATACATTAGTAAAACACAGTCTACTTGATACGAATACGCACTGTCCCTGGACGTCCCAAGCACCAATATCCGTAAACCAACACCTCATAGACATGACTGCTTGATTTGCAACCTGGCTAATGAGCTCGTCTTGCGAAGGAGTTTACCAAGTCCTAAATTACTCCCAAGGCTTGAGGATGACAGTTTAACAGCCTGTGTCTGTTCACCTCAGATTGAGCCCCAGATTTTCTGTGCTTCCATTGTGGGCTTTG
The DNA here is from genome assembly GCF_051943395.1 of Hippocampus bargibanti. NCBI lineage: Eukaryota > Metazoa > Chordata > Actinopteri > Syngnathiformes > Syngnathidae > Hippocampus > Hippocampus bargibanti. The sequence goes on along the minus strand of NC_142745.1, from coordinate 286,653 downwards.
TGTTCGGCCAACGGAGCATACAACAGCATGAAACTTTCTATTCAGCCACATTCGCCAGCATTCACTTAACCCGGACGTAACTCAAATAGATAGAAAACTAGCTATCTAGCTAATAGATAGCCACTAAATAGCCAGCCACATAGCTAGCCAGCCAACTAGAACCATATCCAGCTAGCCAGCTAGTTAGATATAGTGTATAGCTCATAGATAGTCAGCTAGCTAGTCAGCTAGATAGCATATAGATATCTCACCTAACATGTTTTTTTTTAATGTGGGAAGTAAAATAAAAAAAATTAAATCTGGGGGGCGGGGGGGTCATGGGCCGTGGGGTTGGGGGGTGATCCGTCGCTGAATATCCCGATTAATAATAATTATTATTATAATAATAATACATTTCATTTCACCCGCAGAAAAACGTATCCCGTGATTGTAAAGTTACCTTGAGAGTTTTGAAAGGCGCTTATAAATAAAAATGTATTATTATTATTATTCTCTATCAGTTTGACAAATATTTCTTTTCACAATTCTTGCATAATGCATTTTTGCTGAATAAAAAGTGCCCTGAAAATGATTTGTAACACTGGCCATCGGCTCACAGTAGATTGGTACGGCCTCAAAAATATCCAAATACAAAATATCTGTGTGTACTAAGGCCCATCACTTATGCGGATTTTGGTGGGTGATTTTGAACCCTCATCAAGTATTTTGTCTGATCCTAAAGCGGCCGATAAGCATCAAACCCGGTGCAGCTTTGGTGTCGGGTCGTGCCTCCGCCGCATCTCTCGCCTTCTGCCGCAAGTGTAGCCAGAGAGAAACAATCATCTGTTGTTTCTCTTCACACTTTTCCCAAAGTGAAAATGAGATGGCGTATCCCAACACAGTAATCCTCGTCTTCTGCTTTGGATTATCACACTCTGGGGGGGGAACCATGTTGCTTTTGGAAGAGCAGCATCTGTTACTGTAATGTCAATAAATATTTACACAGCAGGACCTGCGCAGCGCATCGTGTCGTAGCATACCTGACATCAAGATGAAGTGATACAATTGTCTTGCAGCCACCAATTATTTTGAGGGTTCAAAAACATGGAGGAAATGTTTTTACCATGAAGATCTTTGGGTCATTTCAAACTGTGGATTTTAGTAGGCGTAACTAAGTAAGGTTTTGGGGCTTAATTAATGGTTGTCTAACAATTAAATCACCCTTTTGGGGGCACCAAGATGGTGGAAATTGCTAGTTTTCATTTCCTCCCACTCCAAAGTAGCTCTCTGGTTGTCATGTTGATTAAACTCGCCGGTGTCTGTGAGCGAGTGGTGGAAGAGAAAGTATTTTCGAGGTCTTGACCATGGAACTCATTCATCAGAGCAGACTGAAAAGTGCCCCCCCAATAAAAATAAAAACGAGCACCCCAGACACCAGTTTGACAAATGGACACTGAACTGGGTGGACAAGTCTTTCATAATCGAGAAAAAAATTGAAGAACCTAAGTCCGAAATGGAGTTATGGAAAAGCCAATTCCAGGCCTGGTACGCTGGTGCCAGGGAATTTCTCCCAATGAATCCCAATCAGATGCAGTTGCCATGTTCAATTGTGAAGCATTTTTTGCTCATCTTATAGGGAAGGAGGACCACGTCAAATTTTGATAATCATCTCCAGAATTCCCTGTCAAAAAGAGGCCGAGCACATTTTCAGCCGTTGAAACGGATTTTTTTTTAAAGATAATTAACGGTTATATACCAAAAAAGATCATCCCAAATTCCCTCTGCAAAAAAGCATAACAAGATTTTATGTCGCAGGGTTTTTATCCGTTGCAGTCTCGTCAAATGTCAAGTGGATCTTTCTATGATTGCAAAGTGATTGCCTTTGGGCCTCTGGGTTATTTTAGGGTGAGGTCATATGAAAAAATATGAATAAAACATGGATGTTTTTTTAAGTGCCCCTGAAAAAAAAAATCTGTACTTTGTGCTTTCTCAATGTTTAGAATCAATTTTGAGTGAAAGCGAACAATTGGAACATATTCTTGAAATGCTGCATATTGAGTACATACCAGGTAGTATTTATAATCAATTTGGTCGTCCTATGAAATACCACATTTTCCACTGCGCTGAAGACCAAAAATAAAGTTTCACATCACAATCACGAAGGAAGGCCGAACTCTGCGTTGTCCACATAAATACTCTATATAGTCTTGAATATGTTTCATATACACGATTGACGAGCTCACAGGTGTTAAACTCGGGTCCTGGATGAGGCGCAAAGCGTCCGACACCTTGAAAGAAGTACAGATGACGGCTGAAGAAACCTTTTCCTCGATGGACCGCTCCTTTACGAATGAGATCCTACACAGACGCACCCTTGGTGTAGCTCAATCATTTTTCGGATCAGTTCCTTGTGGGGAAAATGACTCTGGAGACATCCTACACCAACAGATCACCGATTAGTATTATCTTTCACAGATCCCATCATCGGTTTGACAGGAATTTGCGGGGTCGGATGTGATTATCAGGATTGTCCACACATATCCTTCCAGCAGTGATATTCCAAAGTAGCCCAAACAAAGTCAGCACAATTCAGTGGAAAATTGGATCAACTTTAATTCCCGGGGGGGGGGCAGCAAATGATATTAGGCCCGGGCTTTATTCGGACCACTTCAATTGTAAAGTAGTCTCAAATCTGAGCGTGCATTCATTTTCACGTGATTTCATTTCTTGATTTCCTTTTGGGTTCAGCGTTGCTGTTAGAGCCAAACAGAAAATAATAAAAAGTCCAACCCAATCGATCCTCGCAGATCCCCGTTTGCAGAAGGCGGCGTTCACGTGATGATTGATGGTGGCGAGATGCACTTGATTGTACTTTTTATGGACTGTTGTTTATGAGCACTACTTTGTAACTCTTCTCTCTTTCTCTTTCTAGGTCACACGGTAGTTGTCTGTTTGGGACCAGACGGCGTTTTATTCCACAGTAGGACTCTTGGATATCATTTATTTATTTATTTATTTTTTCTTCTGAAGATTGTTAGGAACGAGAGACCAATCGTGACTTAGGTCATGGATGGACAATCGCTCCAAAAAGGAAAACGGAAAGGGGTTTCATTTAGGACTGTGTTTGCAGATTACCAATTTTAGAGTCATCAGTGTCTGGAGACCCCACCAAATGTCTCTTTGTATTATAGTTTGACTCCAACAGAACGGAGGACTCCAACTTGAAGATATTTATTAGCTGAAAGACTGTGGGTTATCACTACAGCAGAGCAACAAAAAAAAAGAAGAAAGAAAAATGTGATGTGATACCTTTGTGTTTTTTCTCACCACGTAGAGACACTCAATGCACATTTGTTCTGAAGATCAAGTACGTATTTTCATTCCTTTCAGCCTTATGAAGAAGCTACATTATATTTCCTTGACTGGTTGTAGGATATCAAGTCACTGCTGAAAAAAGGCTCGAAATCTAGAACAGGTGAAGGCGCTCTGATAAAAAAAGCAAATAAGAGTTTTTGCCAAAACATTTTAATGTTATTTGTTGTTTCAAAGCCCGCTAACCGCCATTGATTACAAATGTCAGTATGATCTCAATAAAACGAACCTAATGGAAAATGCGGTTTGTTTGTATTTCCAGCGCACATGGCAAGGCTAGCTCAGGATTTTACACAAGTGGGAATAGTTCTGCACAAAACAGAAAAGTGTCTCTTTGTGACATCTCCAAAAGCAAGAAATCCATCTGAAATGTAGTCCTAATAGAGACAGATCATTATCTCTCACCCTGAAACACCCCGAATGCCATTTGATTAGTTTCCAGCCAGTCGTCTTCACCGCATGAGCCTTTTTGTTTGTTTTGAGCAATAGTTGAAACAATCCATCCTGCTGTCTGTAAAGAGCCTTTTCCGTCTTCGCTCTTTGGTGTCCGAATGATTTCCCCCAGGGTGCCGCATCTCACAATCACCAAAAGTTGCCTGTCCAAAGACAATCAAAGTGTCAGCTTGGAAGCGCAGAACCAGAGGGTCGCACGATAGACCAATGACTGGATCGATCCATGGATGGCAGTGACTGGTGGACAAGAAGGAAGGATGGATGGATGGATGGATGGATGGATGGATGGATGGATGGATGGTGACTAGGCGTTCATGTCTGATCTGGTGGATAGGTGATCCTGTATGGATGAATTCATAGAAATAAGGATCATTGTGCAGGAAGTAGGTAGGGCTTGATTACAGAGTTCTTTGGTTGATCAGGTGACTCAGTAGACAGATTGATGGAATAAGGAACCTTTCCAATGATTGGTGGATTCACTCATTCACTGCCAGACGTGCAAATCACGCTAGGTGGCACTTTAACTATAATATAGCTGAAGATATTGTCAATCCACGGCGGGTTCACCACAAGTATTAAAAAAACATTGCAGAAACATCATGTTATCCAACATAATCGTTGGGCAAAAATAGTGTCAACTCTCAGTCCCACAAATCCAGCCCACCGGATGCGTTGAAGCAAAAGGAGTTAGGGGGGCGCTGTTTAGTGATGGCGCTTGTTTGCTTAAAAATCATTCAATGACAGTAATGACTTATTTCTCACTCCTGCATGCGAGCCACCCGAGACCGCTGCCAATCTAATAAAGAGCTGGCGATGAATTCCAAACAGGCAGCAGGAAAAGGCTTTGTGATTATACACAGCCATCCATTGACAACTACCATCACAAAGGTCAATAAAACAACTTTATTATACAGTACAGTTTATTTCTTTAATTACAATCCAAATAGCACATTTTATTATACATGAAATAAGGTGTATTTTGTGTAGTTTTAATGTTTATTTTGTAGAAAATGATGTTTTATGGGGGCCTGGGTACGGATTATTCTCATTTTAATGGTGTCTTATGGGAAATAAATGTTTGGAAGACGTACTTTTCGCCTTACACACACTTTCTGGGAAGCAATAAAGTTTGCAAGCGGACCTATCCCTGCATTTGCATAATTCATGAAGATGAATCAGAGCGAGGGAAAGGGATAGCGGTCGGTTGGTCGGTTGGTCGGTCGGTCGGTCGCGTGGAAGATTCCCTATTCTTTCTGCAAACATTGATGCAAATCTATCCTTGGATCTGACAATTAACCTCTGCGCACTTGACAGGACCTTCAACGGAGAAAATACAATCCTCCCGTCATTTACCTTGATGTGGGCTAATATTCTATTGATGATGAAAGACCTCTTTGAAGCTCAGCTCCTTTGGGTTTTGTGGCTTTGTCACAAAAGAGCCTTCATGGAAATGTATTCAGAGAATGGGATGATTGTCATGCTGTGCAGTGCGATTGACTCTGTCTCTCTAATCACATGAGGTACATACAGTATGTACTCCAGTTAGGAATGTGCTTCAGTCCAGGTAAGTCTAAAATGGTCTTGTTGACTTGATCTGATCAGCCAACAAATGTCTCCATTTATTGATGCTCAGCATAACCTGCTTTATGCTTAGCATGATTGCCACTTCTTACTAGTCGATATTAGAAATGGACCAAGCGATACAATAGCACTTATTTCTCTTTATTTTACCAAGAACTCAATGGCGACCTCGGTCCGCTGAGGAGGATATGCCAATTATTCATCCACCCTGCTGCTCATGTGTACGTAGAACTGTCGCCGCTTGGAATTGAAGCGGATTTACAGTACGTGGGACAGAAGATGTGAGACAATCTTTTTTGTCAATGGATGTTACAGCTTCGTGTTTGCTTTCAAAACCTAGCTTGTAGCAGACGTCCCTGATCCACTGGTGAAAAAGCACCATCTGCCGCATTTATCTTGACAGAATAAATTAGTTTGGAAAAACTGTCAGACACGGCAAACTAATTTGATTTTCTCGAGTCATAATGAAAGTTGACAGATTAATGAAAAACGGCTTCATCTCCAAAACAGCCAAGATGAGCTGGAAAAAATGTCGCATTCTTTTTTTATTATTTTTTTAAAACGCGTCGGTTGTCAACAAAAATGGATGTTGTAATTCATTTGGTGTCAGAGTTGGATTGTTATTTCTTGCATGGTGAAGTATTCCGCCTCCACAAACGGTTTCTTTTCGAGGGCGTTGTGCCGCTTTTTTTGTGTCCTAAAACATAATTGGATTATCCTGTTGAAAGCAAAAACATGGCTGCTCGCTCACAAATTGTTGTATCAAAGTACGACTGGTGTACCTGCTGCCTTCCATTCGTTGGTCTTATTCTAATTATTCTTTGCTATGCTATGAAAGGCGCGAGGGGCGATGAGCCCGTGAATGGCCATGTCGGAATGCCAGCTGCTATTCGGACATATCGCTCACACATTCGCAGTCACATTTCTTCAGATGACTTCTCAACAGCCCAAACTGCACTTTCACGACATTTTGCGGCTTCATACTAAAAATGGAAAACTGCCTTAGACTAAGTGACACGTGTGTTTTTGTGGCGGAAACATCGAACCACCTGTGATTAACTCATTCACTGCCATTCCCAAATTGTTTCAAGAATTGAAAAGATGACGTAGAGCGCCATTCCTGAATTTGTCCAGTTTTGGTTTTTCTTGCGGCGGCGCCGATAAAGCGCTGGCCATAGCCTCTGGCAATGTTTTTCCCTTCCACGAAGAGGCAGTACGTATTTGTCTTTTGTACACCCGCCCCCACTTGCACCTCATATTACTCCAGACCCATATAACTTAGAAATTAATTCTTTTTGTCTGATGAAAGAAGAGAGTCGAATATTTCTTATGTTGCATTGAATGTCCTAAAAGTCATTATTCTGCGGGTCCTGGAATTCGAGTGAAAATGACAAAAACCCTGGCACTGGAGGGGACGCATGTTTGCACGTCTGGCAGTATGAGTTAAAAAAAATCAAATGGCGCACAACTTTTCACCTGAACAAGACTGGTTGTGCAAACTAATTAACAAGAGACAACATACAAAAGTTAATTGAACTCACAATTGACTTTGCGAGCACAATTTTGCGATTAAAAAGTGGAATGAAATAACAGCAGGAGTGAGGACGATGAATGGGTACATTCAAAGTCCTCACTCCTATTTTGAATTTGGTTAAAATATCATTTTACTTGTTTTTTTATTTTTGTTTGTGTATGATTGGCGTATTGTTACTCAATGAAATCTCTCTCTCTCTCTCTCTCTCTCTCTCTCTCTCTCTCTCTCTCTCTCTCTCTCTCTCTCTCTCACACACACACACGGACTATGCGGAATGTTTTGACACGGAAACACGGCGCAGTATGTGTCAGTATGATGGCTCCCTAATGTAACCATCTGCTCTTCTCTTCTGCGTTATTTCTCTTCTGCATTAAATGCCCTAGCAAAACCTTGGCAAACCTCGCCGGCGTACGTACATCAGCCCAGATTAATGAGTTACCTGAGAGCAGACAGCTTTTGTGGGTCTAATGGGAAATTAAAATGGCTAACAACCCTGAATCAGCCAAACTAATGGGGAGCGCGGCAGAGGCCTTTTTCCGGATGATGCGAGGGCCACCGGGCACGGAACGCACAAGAGCTTCCCATTATTGCTACGAACAAAACCTCGAAAGCAGAAGCTTTTGTAGAAACGAAATACGTAATATATATATACCTGCATTCCGTTCCATGTCATGACAAATGCTACGTATGAGCACAACAAAGAAGCAAACCACACGAACTGAAAGAAGCAAGGAACGACTTGAACTTAGTGACTCTCCGGTTTTTATCTTCAGATCAAAGTCACCAACCATCGGATTATTGTCGCTCTTTTCACAGATTATGCTGAGCCATTTATCCTGTGATGCGGGTGTGTTCAGAGTGATTTTATTTGATTTTTCTTTGGGATGTCAAAGCTGACATTTGTACATGTGACACATAGCGCATCTGCGTCCTGCTAGTTAGTTTGGGATTTTAGAAAAGCAGGGAAAAAACCCTTGAAGTCCATGGGGAAAAAAACCACAACATCATTTTTTTCCTTGCATTTGTTCATCTCGGATTAGTTTGGGTCCAGTGAAGCTGCTACTGGGGTTTGTTGATAAACGGCTGTTGTTTTGCGTAGTAAAGTTTCAACTTGCGCTTGTTGGTTGTGACGGCAAACTCTATTTACAGCATTGACATCGGCTTTCTGAAGTGTACCTGGCGGTACCGTGCGGTGCCACCTGAGCTAGCGAAGGTCACGGATATTCAATGTCGATTGTCAGCAATGCCGCCTCTGAGCGGTGATTTTTCCAGACGGATGCCATTTGACGACCCGGTCCGTGAATCGTGGAATCTCCAAATTCCTCCCTACTCGACGTTGAGCAACATTGTCCTTTATTTATTGGACTCTTTTCTCCCGCAGTTCTTCACAATGAGGTGAATCTGACCCCAATTTTACTTGTGACTGACTCATTTGAATGTTGGAAGTTTGTCGGCTGATGATCGATCGATCGATCGATCGATCTATCAAAGGGCTCCTCTTGCCAAACGTCTGCTGGAATGAGCTCGCCATACAGAACGGAAACGTAGATGGACATTCATTGTAAATCCAGCCCTCCTTTATACCCGTGGAGAATTCCCAGTCGACAGTCAAACCCTCACAGTTGTTTTTGGATTGTGCAAGAAAGTAGACACCCAGAAACACAGCATTGATTGCTTCGCTTGGTGAGTCGTCTAATCAAAGTTAAAGAAGTTCCCCCTCGCGAAGCCGTCAGCGAACTTTGAAATGAAGCAGTCGATCGAAGCGATCATCTCGGCTTGCTCCCTTGGACGAATGCGGCGCTCGAAATGAACTGCCGTCTCAAACTTGCACACATCTGTATTTGGCCAACGACACTGACAAATGGGACAATCTGGGATGGCGGAAAAAGTACTCTTGGTCCTCTCGCCCCGGTTCGGGTAAAGCGATCCATCAGCCGCGCCCGTTGGACCGTCGCCTCCGCCTCGTCTCAAAGTGCTTAAGTCCCAGTTTCGCCCACGCGTCTCCGCTGACTTCATTCCCGCCTCTTCCCTGGTCGGAGCGGTACGTCGCGGGCATACTAGCCTGTAATCCTTGCCGAGGAAAATCCTGCAAATGTGTCTCCCTTCGACCACTACGATGGCAAAAGCCCTGTCTGTCATTTGAAAATAGAGTACAAGCAGTATACACTTAGTGACAGCTGGTGCTTCTTTAGCAGTGCAAATTGATCGCGCATTACTTTGCATGCTAATGCCCAATATTTATAACTCCTGTCGCATCCCAGCTGGCTACTTTCAGCCTGTGACTAGTCCAAGGTGCCGTCGGCATGTGTTCCACTTAAAGACAAGCCCCCTGCTCACCCTCTCCTGACACACACACACACACACACACATGCACACGCATGCACACTCATGTTTTTGCTACATGGTGGGGACAAGGTGTGTGAAAGATTTAGTGCCAGAAACAGCTGGGATAAGTCATGAATGAATGAATGTTTTAATTCACTTGATACTCAAATAGAGAAGTTGAATCACGATTTTTTATACAAGTATTTGAACCTTGTTTTCGGTGCTTTCAATGATCTTTGTGATTGCTTTATTTTCCTGTACATGATAGTTGTCCATGTTAAGCGCTTTGTTACAGCTTCAGCTGTTGTTAAAGCGTTATATATATATAAAATCAATATGTATTGTATTGTATAGCACGTGAGTACTTTGACCACCTCTGCGACCGCCATTCCAGAGCATGACTTGCAGCTCCGATGATGGATCGTTAGAGGCATCGGTCTCCCGTTCACCTTCGTTAGCACTTCCGTTTGTGTGGAATTGAGCGTCCGCGCTCATGAATATGCGCAAGCGTGCGGTTGATGTTCAAAAAGCTTGACAGCGAGCATATAAATTGCCAATCGCTTCGAGTTAATGACACCAACACAACCCTGTTGACTTCCTGCACACGAATTAATTGTCTGCCGAGCAATTAGAGAGGACATTGTCAACGCATGGAGATGTTCTCTCTAAATACATATTGCATTACTCTCATGAAGGGTCGAGAAAATATGTCGAAATGATTTGTGATAAACAAATGCAGCACCTTGCTCATCTTCTCTCCCTTAATGGCTCAATAATAAGTGCTTAAGAATGAATGTCTCTCTATGTCTTTGTGTTGTCATGTTATTTGTTATTTAGTTTTTTTTCTTGGTCTTTTGACTTCAAGACGGCGCCGCGAGAGTGGCTGCCTCTCCAGCAGCTCCTGTGTTTTGCTTTTCTACTTTCATTTCTTTCATCACTTTGCTGCTGTGAAATGTACATTTCTCCACTGCGAGACTAATAAAGGCAAATCCAATCCAATCCAATCCAATAAGCATTAGTCAGAAATGGCAAAAGACAATCTGCGCCCGAGCCAATCAGGAGCTGAATGTTGCTGCACTTCTTTGGCTTTTAGTTATGTCTTTACGTTTTACTTTGTGTTGGTACTTGCAGAGGAACATTTCACGTGATATTTTTTGACTGGTGTCAGTGTGTTTTGTACCGTCTACAGACAATCTCAACAGTTGCATATATTTTTTTTTATTATCCAACGGGCCAATCAAATCGATCTGGTCAGTAGCAATCGTGAAAGGTGCAGGTGTGGATAAAACTAAATACATATTCTCGTTTTTTTCGCCGTTCATTTCCCGTTGGGGCTGCAGTTGGCCAAAAGCGCCATTTGGATTGGATGACACTGACCTAGGTTGGCCAAAAGCGCCATTTGGATTGGATGATACTGGCCGTCAGTCGGAACAGGTAAACGCCCCTTTAAATGAGCCCAACGAGTGCACTTCAGCTTAAATGCACCGGAGGATTCATTCGCCTTTGTGCAGAGAAAAGGTTATGATTTTAATTTGCAATGAAACGATGCCATCGATGAAACAGTCGAATGTCAGTGACATTTTAACAAGCCCCGTGTTAACGTTAGCATCAAAGATTGCAGATAGCAAGTGTGGAAGCTAATGAGCCGTGTGCAGGCTAGCTCGCAGTAACTTCGCCGCTGGACCGGCAAGTTCAATTTCATTCCGATCGTTTGCCTGGATTTTTACCAATCGCGAGGAACGGAAAACCATTCGTGGGAACGGTGAGTTATTTTAAATAATACCTTTTGATATCCTGTTGAAAAGTGGCCGTGCGTGCGTGTTTGTATGTGGGCGCGCGCGTGCGTGCGTGTCGCTCTCACTGAAACACATTTCTAAATATTTTACTTTTATGGCTCTCTTCGTCAAAAAGGTTCCCGACCCCTGGGTTGGGTTTGAGGTTAGGGGTTAGAGGTTATTGAGGGAGAAGCGCGTAACAGCGCATTTTCCTCCTCCTCTCCCTCCTCATCCACCCTGAAGAGTAACAGTAAAGGTTGCAATACATGTCGAATCCAACCTCTGTACTGTCGGAAATACATTTTCTCTGCTACTTGGCACCGTTGTACATACACATTGTATTACTTTCACCGAACAGTGTCGATCGTGCATCCGATTGTGTGATGTTTAAACAAATGCAGCACACTCATTCTTTTTCGCCCCGCCGGACAGCTCAATTATCCATAATACGCTCCATTGAACATATAAACACTCGCACGCAATTGCTATTCAGGATCAACTTTGAAGGTCACGGGTCTGGGAGCAGTTCGTGGCTCGTACGGCCGGGCATTCTTTGAAATTCACGCAGCGGAGGCGAGAAAGAGGCCCGCAGGCTTGAGGGGAGCTCAGGATGCTACCGACGCCCATCTTTCCATTTCTGGCTTTGGGGCACTTTCCTCCTGTGAAACATCACGATCCTTTCTCAGGGTAGCAAAAAAAGTGCAGATGCTTTATTCCCCCTCCCCCGATTTTCACTTTGCGTGTATCACAATAGCGGCTCGGCAAGACATCCAAGATTAATGAGCAGCCAAATGTAAACAGGCAGCGGTGGAATTAGCAAAGTTACCTTTTTGTTCTCTGAAGACTGATAACTCGTTCAAGAACAACACATCAAAACTACGCGCCTTTGTCTTGGCTAAATTGTAGTCATTAAACGCACTTCACAATCCATTCCAGCTGGAGTTTACCACGAAATTGTCTCAAAGAAGTGATGTCATTAATTCATAGTGTTTGGATTAATCGTACAGGTAGTATCGAAGTGGGATGCAAACGATGAGATAATCCAGATAGAAGAACTCTTCAACCCCAGTGCATTATTCAATCCTTCTGATTGGCTACTATGTAGAGTCACCTGTCTCAAAAGTTCTTATAACCGGACACGCAACAGATTTCACTTGTGACAAAATTAACGTTTCAATGCTTACCCGTAAAAGTACACAATAACAAAGGGTTGAACTGATTCTATCAAATGTAACTCCAGATCCAACTTCTAATATCATTTTTGAGTAAAAACCTAAAACAATAGCATGTTGAACAAAGTCCAGCAATTCTCGTGAGCCTCTTCAGGAGAAGCATTGTTGAAAATGGTTGGACATTTGAGGGCGGGAAAAGCACACGGATGCAGGAACTACATTTTGAGTGTTGTGATAGCAAACCGATTAAAAGTTGTGTACGCGCGTGCGCAAGAACGTCCTTCTACTCGTATGTGAAGTTCTGGCAGCTCCTCCCTTCTAATGTCTCGTCAATAAGACTTTGGCCACCTCCGTCGCGAGCCAAGAGCCAAGAGCAGAGCGCCCCTGCGCTCATTTTGCATCCAGACTCTCCTTCAAGGCCATTAATCCACTCCTCCAGCAGAGCAAATTCGTCTCCTTTGACACCTGCTTGACTGGGGCTAAAAATGGGGACGAGATAGCGGCCTCCGGATCGATCCCTTCGATCGCTTTCTTCGTCCCTGCAGTCATTCATTCATTAGTGGCCGGTTATGTTGTTTGGTGCCTGATGCTGATTCATATCCAGACACCGAGAGAAAGGAAGTCACTCGATGACTAATAAGGTTTGACGGAGGAATGGACCGACAATGGGCCACAAACGTGTTGTCTGTACAATGGGCTATCTGAGGGAAATATACGTAAAACATAAGCAAACCCTACGTCTGTGTAAGCAAGCTCTCAGTGGTACAGGAGCGGTCCATCGATGAAAAGGTTTCTGACAAAGTTTCTTGGATAAGAAGCCAAACGTCCCACACCTTGAAAGAAGTCCAGATGAGGGCTGAAGAAACCTTTTCATGGATCTAGAGTTTTTTGGCTTGGCTTCTCCCGGCCGGCCGGCCGGCCGGCCCTTTTTGGTGTGACTCTGTGGGCCGACAATTTAGAGCAGGGCTGCCCAAAGTCCATCCTCAAGGGTTGCCGTCCTGCCTGTTTTCCAGCTGTCCCAGGAGCAAGGCACCCGATTCCAATCTTGCCAGACTTGCGACTTGCTTGAACCAAGGATGACACGACTTGCTTGAGATTTGTGTTGATTTTCTTTCTCTCGGTGACTTTGGACTGAAAGTAGCGAGTTGAGATGTACTTGCGACTTCTAGGCAAATATGTGCCTTCCTACCACCTCCGTTTCCATTTTGTGTCATATGCTGATCCAATACTGGGCGGTGCTGCGTAGTCGTTGATGAAAACCTTTGGATAGGTTGTTTGTGTTTTGCCCTTGGAGTCTCCTCCAAGACACGACGTTGCTTTAAAGCCAAGCTCTCCTCCAGAGTGACATCAAGGTGGACGGACAGAAGGTTCATAAACACACTCCAAAAAAAAAATCTATCACGTAGCATATAAAAAAGATCCTCCGGTAAAAATCATAAATTGTTGTGCTCGTTTTTTTTGAAAGCATGAACAACAAAAGCAAGAAAAATACACTCGAGGCTGATCCAGCGGCAAATTTGAGAGCAGTATTAACAATCTTCTTCTTCTTCTTCTTCTTTTCCTTTGGGCTTTTCCCTTCAAGGGGTCGCCACAGCGAATCAGTAACCTCCATCTTCAGAGGTTTGATCCGCATGTTTGTTTTGGCCAAGCTTTGACGTCGGATGCCCTTCCTGACACAAGCCTCTGTATTTATCCGGGCTTGGGACCGGCACAAGAAGACTTATGTCCCTTTGTGGCGACAGAACAAGCAACTCGCTCGGTAAAAAGCTCCCAAGCACAAAATGGTCATCGGCACAACAACAATCAAAAAAAGCAAAACTAGACTCACCATTTGATGACAATCAGTTGGCAAAATGCTCCGAGTAACTGCCAATAAGTTTTAGACTGTATGAAGGCATGCAGTTATCCATAACCTTGCAACTTTCTGACCTTCTTCCAATTTCTATTCCCTCTCGTTCCCTCAGATCCTCTTCCTCCCCTTCCAATTTCTATTCCCTCTCGTTCCCTCAGATCCTCTTCCTCCCTCCACCTCTATGTGCCCCACCCACCCGTCTCAACACAATGGGGGACAGAGCTTTCAGCTGCTCTGCCCCCAAACTCTGGAACTCACTTCCTCCCAACATCCGTAACATGGATTCTCTTCCCACCTTTAAGTCCCATCTCAAAAGTCACCTATTTCAAATGGCAGTCATCTCTTTTTTCTATTTATAATTGCATTTTATTTATTGCATTCTATTTGTGCTTGTTTTTATGTATTTATTATAGTACCTATGCTTGTCTGTGACTGCAAAGTGTCCTTGAGAGCTTTAAAAGGCACTTAGAAATGAAATGGATTATTATTATTATTAATGTTTTCCAGACATAAGGCACACCGTGGATTATGACGTCTGCTTTTGAAGAAATTGTTTCTTTTAGGTGCGCCTTATAGTGCAGAAAGAGTTTTCTCAAATGAGACCGACTCACGAGTTATTTTTCAGAGTCCGTATCGGCTTTTCAAGGTGAAGATGCAAAGTGCTGCTGCCTTTGTGCGACCAGGTAGGGCGGCGGGTGAGGGGGTGAGGGAAGTGGGTGGGTGAGGGGGGCACCCCGGGGGGGGGGGGGGGGGGGACCTGGTGTGGCATGAAGGCTCGGGAAAGAAGTGAGAAAAAACAAGGAAGTGCTATGATGCATTATATCAAGCGGGCTGGCCGAGCTGCTTTGAGAGAGACGATGCGGGCAGAGATGTCGACATGAAAGAGTTTGCCGCTATTCAAATGAACAAAAGAAGGGGGGGGGGGGGGCAAAAGACTGTTTTAAATCAGCAACTCTCATGGATTTATCTTGAGGAGCAGCATGGACAAGAACGCAAGCGTGAGTTGTGTGGAACAGGACACCGCAGGCTAAATCAAGCTGAACCAAAGTTGTCAGTGGACCTTTAAAAAAGTGTCATGGTGCCGATATGTGCCGGAGGTAACAACGCAACGGTTACAAAGCAGCTCTTTTCTTATGCCTGATTTTCAATCTTTCATTCATTTCAAACTCGGCACTTTTTTGTTTCATGTGTCATTTCCGTTATCAAATGAAAATACGTCCTGTGATACCTCGGCTTACGAACGCTTCAGCTAACAAACGTTTCCCCTTACGAACTTTAAATTGTCGAGAATATAATCTTGGCATCCAAACTAGTTTTCGGGAAACACACGGATCGCCACAATGGCTGGCAGAAGAACACCAAACCGCACGGCCGAACAGCGCCACTGCGGCTGCCGGACTACTTTTCAACACCCGCTTTCTTTGAGGGCACTCAGTGCAGACGCGGTATGTTACGGAGTTGCTACTTTTGCCTTTTTGGGAGTAAATAAGACCCCACCGCAGGCTAGTGTTCAGCCGAAGTGGACACAAAAGAAAATGACGGTCGAGCAGAAGAAGGAGACCACGGAAAAATGTGTGTGACTTGAGAGCTTTGAAAGGCGCTTGAAATAAAATGTCTTATTATTATGACTATGATTCTCAATAATTGCACCGATGACTTCAGCTCCCTCGACTATTTCTATGCTAAGCATGACCCTGTTGCGTCCCCCAACACACCCCAGCCCTCCTTTCGGAGTAATTCCAGCCATCCCTTTTTAATCAATTCTCCTTTATCTCAGCACTGTTTGAACGCTTGATATATTGGATTTAATTTCTCCAATCAAGTGCGTGCCGATCATCAAAGAAATCTGATGAAAGGGAAGACCCCGGGAACACGTCGGCATGGATTTAATAGTCTCTCGGCTGCACGAGATGATGTTTTCTTGCCATGAGAGCGCCAGGCCAAAGTCAGACCAAGTCCACAAGGAAAAAGACGAAAAAAAGAAAACCTCATCCAAGCTCCATCCGTTTGCCGGATGATGACACACCAAAAAAAACAACTTGATTTTGAACGTCAGATTGCCGCTTCTTACCAATCAGTATTAGAAATGAATCCAGCGATCCAATTGCAGTTATTTGTCTTTATTTTACAAAGTCCTCAATGGCGACCTCTGTCCTCTGAGGAAATCCATCTTCTTCATATCTTTGACGATTATTATTTATGGATGGTAAGAGAACCCCAATTGAGGTAAAATGACATCCAACACAAGCTAGCTTGAATGAAAACAGTGCGAGGTTCCATGGTTCAAATCACCTGCTCTGACATAACCTCAATGAGTCGGAAATGTCAGTTCATAGCTAACCCATGCTAGCATAGCAACAAAGCTATCATTGCAGAGTTTTTTTTGTAACTTCGTTTACATGTACGAATGTACAAACAATGACACACATAGTACTATTTTGTTGCGTGAAACATTTCTTCATGGCAATAATGTAGTTTGATAGCATGAAAGTATCTTCTGCTAACGTTGACGAGCAGGTGTCAAAACTCCCACGGGTCACGTCAGGTCAAGTATTTGGACTTGTTGCGCATGGGAATTGGTACACAAGCGTTAGTTTGGAGTTGCAGAGCATCTGCATTGATTTAGCTTGTTTGCCTCATTGTCTCCAACATTATGCTTCGCCATGATTTCGGCTCCCGAGCCCATTTCCTCCAATGAGAAATGGACCCTGTTAATGGAGCTTTTAGAGAAAGACTTTGCTGCATTAGTATGACTCTTCCTTTGCCACCTAATCATGATGCTCGAGTTTCAGTGTGCAAGGTGGAGGAGATCTCCCCCCCCCCCCCCAAGAGGTAGCGGGTGAAGTAGCCGCGGTGGTCGGGGGGAGAATACAGATCACCCTCCGACATATCCTGAACCTTGGCCTCTCCACTCATTAGCTTTCACGTTCACTTACCGGGAATAGGCGCTGAATTAAAACAAATCAAACTCACTTTGGACACATTGGACGACTCCTGCGGTGCAGCGGCACTTCACTGGGGTGTGACATTGCAGCAGATCACAATTATTCCTCGCTGCCGGAGGCTGTGCTACGACTCGCTGCTCGTCATTTAATGTAAGTTCATAAACAGCGCGCCGAGTGTGTGTCAGCGCCTCTAATTGCCTACAGGACTAATTCCAATCAGTCAATCAAACTGATGCTTTGCTTTTCATGGTGGACGAAATGTGGCTCACGGGAGGAATGTCCTCCCCGGCAGCGGCGGACTGAATTCCAATTGCGCGCTCGCTTCGGCTGCAAAATGTTTTCCCAGAAATACAGTGATACCTTGGCTTACGAACGCTTTAGCTCACAAACTTTTCGCGAGAATATAATCTTGGCATACAAACTAGTTTTCGGCGGACGAACCAAAACACACAGTCGACCAGCGCCACTAATTTGTGCATCCAACAGGACTTCATTGCAGCTCTGTTTAACTTTTGACTTTTAGAAGTGGTGGTGTCTGGTGTCGCGCACATGTCGGGCTCTAGAGTACTGCTTCTACCAAATCCGCCATGCGAGAAATATAAATATATATATATATATATATATATATATATATATATATATATATATATATATATATATATATAGTAAAGTATATATATATATATATATATATATATATATATATAACGAGACTTTATATATATTTAGAAATGCAATATTTTGTTTCTCCTTTTTTATTCATTAAAATCAGAAAAAACGATATATAGACAGGTAACATCCGACTTACGACCAGCCCGACTTATGACCACCCGTACTTACGACCATGACCTCCAGACCCTATTTTAAAAATTGTAATTCTACGCCTGGCACCACAACGCGCTAGCAGGCCGGCAACGTGTACGCCAATTTTGGCCAGCCACCCAGCATCTCACTCTCGCACAGTAATTGACCGTGTGATGGCACCAGAGTTTGCGAGTCATTTAGCCTCCGAGTCTGTAGTCAACATTTTGAATGGATTTCAACTTACAACCATTTTGACTTACGACCGTTTGGTTGGAACGGAACTCGGTCATAAATTGGATGGTACCTGTATATATTTTTTATTGTAGGACGTACTATCACAACAGTCACACGTTGAATACCAAGCGAACTACTCAACTCAACTGTATTTGTCGATCACTTTCCAACAGCCAACACTGCATACAAAGTGCTCAATGTGGAACAACTTTCATCTACAGAAAAAATAAAGCAATAAATCTAGCTAAGTGCTGCAGCTGTTGGGGCCCAAGCCTACAGAATGGTACGTACAAGGGCCACCGGGACCAAACAGTATCACGTCTAGTCTTCTTTCCACGGAAATGTTAGAGATGTTGTGCCATCCCATCCAGGTCTTGATTTCTTGTTTTTACTCAGTGAGACACAGATCTGACACTCATCTGCATATTAGTGCATAAGGATGTTTCATTCTGACGGAATCCAATGGGAGCAGGTAGAATGAGAACAGCAGGGGCCCCAGAATTGCAGCGGGCACCTTGCAAAACGTAAAACTTGGATGTCAGCGATGCTTTATGTATTTTTGCTACCTTGTGTACGACGAGATCAAGATGAGTGGTCTGACAGTTTTGCAGAAGGATGCACCTGGTTTTCAAACTGAAACTAGACTCTGATGATCCATAAAAGATATATTTTTTGAGTTTGTATACCGGACATTGTGGAAAAGACAGGAAAGGACACATTGCACTGAACGGCAGAATGCATGCCTTTGTTTTCGTGGGTCATTAGCATACCGTTATACGAGTGTGTGTCCGTCCATGTAATTAATCTTCGCTGAGCATAACTAATGCAACACCCTGTAGGTAGAAGCGCTTCACCAAATCTGACATTCCTAAAAAATGTCCTTTCTTGTTTCTTTTTCCACGACTCATCGGTGTCGTTTCCCCACATGAATAATTCATGACCCGCACCTGTTTTAACACTCTGAACCACCCGCACCCCACCACCCTCTTTGTTTCCTATTGTTGCTGCGTGTGTCCTTTCCACAGTGGCGTAATTATTCATCACAAGGGCCTTCAATTGGCGGCGATGTAGCTGCTTCACCATGCAATGGTGGGCTGGAGTTAGAGAGGCGGGTGTTAATGCTGAACCAGCTGTCATTTTACACTCAGACATTTATATAATGACGCTATCGCCAAATGATACGAAGGTTCGAGCTGTCTCTTATATTGTGACCGCAACACGAGGCGAAATAAAGAGCATCCCAGAAGGTTGCCTTGTTTCCCCTACAGTAATGACTGGAAATGTAGCAGTAAATTGTATCTGACGTGAATTCAAAGCGACCACAGCTGCTCTCTAAAGGTTGAACCTGGCACCTTGTAAATGTCACCATCCCAAAAGCCGGAGACGTTCTCCATGCGGCACATGACTCCAGCATTGCTTTGCATGCACCAATCATCCATTGTTATTGTTATTCTTCCTTGAGGTTCCAGAAAGGTACTGCTTTGAAGTGTCACCAGCACTGCAATTTTATCCTTGCCGGGTGTCTAGCAGTCACAAGTTTCCCCAGCTTTTTCTTTTTTGTCTCTCAAACTTCTGCTACCTTCAGACCGAGCACTCAACGTCTCTGTCAGTCACTAGTTGCAGGTTGTGTTGCTGGTGGCAGAAGGTGTACCCAAATGCACAACGGCAATGCAGAACAAACTCTAAACAAAAAGTCACGTGGATTGTCTTATCCAGGGAATGCAAGAAAATGAACATTTTTGATAACCTATTTGATTGAAGATCCGTCATGGAGCCTTCTTTCGCTCCTCTTGGGAGGGGTTAAAGTGCAGAGCATGCAGCGCAAGCATCACTTTAGACAGTGACTCTTTTGAATGAAGTCTGAGGACGATGTCTGACGCTTGAGCTAGCAACATTGCTTATTTGCAAATAACATGCTCACCATTCACTATGGTACATAGCATTCAATTGTTTTAACAGTTTAAGTGGCCAGTAGCAGTAATTGCCATGCAGCTTCGGATGTCCTTGAGCGCCTTAACGTGTCTTGTGTTGTGGAGTATTGATCAACATTAATTGTTGAAGTTTGTGGTAAGCGAAAGCTACAGGATCCATGCGGTAAAACTGTCCCAGAGGGGTGTGCAAAATTGAGGAACATTGTAAAGTGCCACTACAGAATTGTAGTCAACCCTTTTGGGAGTTCCTGGTCAGAGGGGAGTCACTGTTAATACCATGTCCGTTTTCCCTAAAAATGTTGTCAATCCTTGTTGATTCTGGGACACCAAATCCATCCCCGTCAAGCATTTTTATAATGATATTACTTGTCCTTCCCAGGTTATTCCTGCACAATCTGTCAATCTTTGTCTCTCATTCCTCACCCTGTCTATTCCGGTGGCTCTGTAGTCTATATACCCCATCCATCATTCTTTGAACATGTTGTCCATCTCTACCCAGCCTGTCTGTCAGCGCAGACCCCGGACATAGCTGGTCCTACTTGTATCCACCGCCATTCCATTTGTGGTGTGCACTGTACAACCCTTCCCTATCCCCATTCTCCTGATCAATCCTTGCGCATTCCTGCAATGCGGGTCGCAGAGGCCGCAGCAACAATCCATGAATCGAGGAGTTCCAGCTCAACACTCCAACTAGCCTCTGACACGCAAACCCTCCGCCCCTCCGCCCTCATAATAAAGCAACTACTGCAGGACCAACATGCACAAAGGTCCACCAGTCAAGAATGATGACCCGCCACTGAAACACACTCTCTCTTTCTCTCTCTCTCTCTCTCTGTCTCTGGCTGCCCGGTGGAAAAACAAAACAAACAACTGAAGGAAATTCAGTGGGAAAGTGCAGTGCGGCTCTGCCACCTCCTCTTGGGGAAGCAAAGCACACTGTCAAGAAATTTGGCCGATGGCCCAGAGACTCAAGCACAAACAAAGCACAAACGCATCATCTTTGTTGTGCTGGTCAGTGAAGCAGAGACTCATTTTATTTTAATACAGTTGCTCGAGTACACACTGTAAAGTGAGTATCATTTCAGTCTCCTCGCAGTAAAAACAAGAGGTGATTCAGTTGGCTATTCAGGAATATGGTCGATGACTCCTGGTAATTTAAAGAGCATTCAGCGGCCAGGCTTTTGACAACAACCGCATAGATCAAAAAGGGATTTTAGATATCTTATTAAAAAGAGATTCTGGATCCAACCATTTTCAACACCACTGCAAGTTATGCCGGCCCATTTTGGATGGAGGGTAGACTACATCTGAATCTGGCCGCCAGCTGAGACAAGTGACCATTCAAACCAAGGTGCATGCACACGTGATTTAAAATGCTTGTTTCGTCAACAAGATAACCATCCATTTGCTCCAGTGCTTGTCTTCATTAGATTCACAGATGAACCAGAGGCAGTCCTGATGACTTTGGGCACATCACCTGCACAGTTCTCAAGATTCTAATGGTTGAATCCTGGTTCTTACCTTCCTCTAAGGCGTTTCCATGTTCCCCTTATTCTTGTGTGTGCATTAATTATCTGGGTATTCTGGTTTCCTCGAGATGTTCGAAACTCTTAAAGAAGGTTCATTTGTGACTCTAAACTGTGAATGGTTGCCTGTCTAAATACGCTTTGGGATTGGTTGCCGACCAGTACAGGGTGTAGCTTTGAGTTAACATTGGCTCCCAATAGGCTATTCCCATTTGTCATTGGCCAGACATGGATTGTAAGTCATGCGTAAAGGCTAAAGACTGCACAGAAATGAAATTGCTGCCATCGTTTTTTTTTTCACATTTGGTGAATCTTTGATGATGCAAATTACGAGTCTTGAAGGCCGCGTATTAATATCTTAATTCCACGCCATGTGTAATACACGCCGCTGGACGATGACGGAGACACAAAGTGACAAGAGTGAAATTTGAAAAGCAGATGTGTCCTCTATCAGCCCCCCCGCCACCAGGACACACATGGGTCTTTGTGTGGGTGTGCACTGACTCGTTATTTTCATCCTGCTCATGGGGAATTCTCCATACGCTATAATGCTGTGAGTTGAACATAATCATCTCCTTCCCCGGCGGTTCGGTGTGATCTCTCTCTTGTAAGGAAGCCTGAAACGGCCCCCTTAGAGTGCGTAATCATACACACCCGCCAAAATTCCGCAATGGATGTCATATGTGAAGAGCCATTTGATCGTCCTTGAGAGATAGTCGTAATATTGGCCACCTACTATCGTATCACCTTCTATCAAGTGAACGGCCTCGCTCCTCTGTCTCTCGACACTCAGTCCTCGCTGTTTCTGTAGCCCTCAGAGGGAAGTATGGAGTTGCAGACGCCCGGCTTTTAAATGCTCACTTGGGAAATTAGGGTCACCACTTAGATATAAGGAGCCGGGAAGACCTGGTGATCGACTCATTCATGAAGCTTTCAAGAGTGATGTCATTTTTACTGAAAAGCTCACCTTGTGTTGTTGTGATCTTCTCATCGTACAAAAAGAACGATGAATTGTCTGTAAACATGTGTGCAGAATGTCTGGAAGATTTTGACAACACAAGCCAGTGTCTTCTGACTTGGATTTCCTCATCTTTTCATCTCCTTGCCTTCTGCAAGCGCTTTTGGTCATTGCGAGGTATCTTGGTTCTGCGTACCAGTGGCTGTATTTGTTCCAACCAATTTGTTCACCGATGGTCATGAGCTATGGGTCATGACTGAAAGAACGAGTTTTCGGCACTTGTGCTTCCAGTCGGCAAAGTGCTTCCAGTCAGTCTGCATAACATTTCCTGTAAAATGTGTGACTGAAGTTCCCATTGGTGGGCCAAAATCATGTGCAGTGAGACCGAGGTAACTCGGATCGTTGAGCAAAGTCCAGTAATCAGCAGTTAATGGTCCTTGTCACTCCCCTTGCTGCCTCCACTTTAGATTCCTCCTCCTGGTATAAACACCGCACGGTGGCTGCAGAGGTTGCTCTTGAGGGTAAAATCTATTTGCTGTCTTTTGGGTGGCACTTAAATTCATTCACGCAACCTCTTGTCCTGCACAATGCTAATTGGACGCTAATATGTGGCCACTACTTTTGAAAAAGTGTCGCTGGTGGTGCTGGTCAGATGTGTCCACCATAAACAATTCAAAATGGTCTTCTGTTGATGAGGGAGAGTAGTTTTTTTGCTACCTCAGCTTACGAACTTAATTGGTTCCCAGAAAGTGTGTGTAAGGCGAAAGGTTTGTGAGGCAAAAAGTTTGTGAGCTAAAGCGTTCGTACGCTGAGGTATCATATTTATTTTCCGAACATTGGCATTCTCTCAAAGATTATGCTGAGGAATAGCACAGATTCCGCCATTTTTAAGAGATCCTTTGCATCCATTGATCAGTGGGTATGCCACTTTAGTCTTCTGTAGAACGAGTTTAACTCACAAAAGTGATGTTTAATTTTTACAACTATGCACTTTAGGTTGGGGACACCCCAGCATGATAAACTGTATAGCCTGGCTAGCAAAACAAATTGTAAAAGTGGCATGAAATAATGTGTTTAGAAGTCATAAAATCACTCAAAGCAATTCATTGCGAGTGGATGTGTCTTTAAGGACTCATCCAGCCATGATGTGAACGCTACACATCTCACTAAATCCACAGCAGGCAGAAATGATGCTTCAGTGAACAATTACAAAGAGTAAAATTAAACACAAAGAGCAATAAAATGGAATGTGTTGAAACATCCTACGTCTACGTCCAAACCGTCCATGTGTTGTAAAAGCCGAATGGATTCTCTTTGCCATAAACATTAATGCTGATGTGCTTATCATTTTTATGATGCAGCGCAAATGCCGTGTTTATGCCATGTGAGTGTTGGGACTCTCCTCTGACTTCACGAATTGATCAAATACGCTCTGTATATGTGATGACATTAACTCATTCACTGCCAATCACAAATTTATTCGGGAATTGAAAATATGACGTAAAGCGCCAGCCCCGAATTGTTTCAGGTTTTGTTTTTTCATGCTTGGGTGCTGATAAAACAATGGTCATAGCCTCTGGCAATGTTGTTTTTTCTTTTCCACAAGGGGGCAGCATTTCCCTTTTGTCCATGTTAGCACTTTGTTCCAGGTTCAGCTGTTGTTAAAGCGCTTATATGTAGGTATTGTAGTGTATTTTGGACAGCCACCCTCATTTCAAGTTCATATAACTCCAGACTCGTAAAATTGAGGAATTATTTTATTTTATTTTTTTTTTTTTATGAAAGAAGAGAGTCTAAGGTTTCTTACTCTGCATTCAATGTTGATGTCATCCTAAAAGTCAATATTCTGTGGGTCCTGGAATTGGCCCTGGCGCTGGAGTGGACACATTTTTGCATGTCCGGCAGTGGGTGAGTTAAAAATCAGGAAAGCAGAAAACGGCATTGGTCAGAAAAAAAGGCTAATGTCGATTTTTATCTGGAGTTATCTGTCAGGGAAATGGTTGCGGCTGTACAAAAGGAAAACGCTGCCCTCTCGTGGGAGGGAAAAGCATTGCCAGAGGTCCGCCCAACGCTTTATGGGCAAAAACCAATCCAGAAATGGCGCTCCGTGTCATATTTTCAATTTCCAAATACATTGGTGAATGAGTTAAATAGCTGCTGAATCGGAATCAAGAAAGGGATGTAAAAGCGTGATTTCTGGGAATTGGAGCCCAGAGTCTGGCAAGTCTTGGCAGACGCCCGGACGCTCCCGCGGTGACCTTTTGCTTTGAGGTGGCTACCCTGACCTGGAAATGCTCCGCTGCTGATTGGTTTTGGGAGGGGAGATGCAATCTGCTGATGCATAGTGAAAAGGTCACGGCGGCCTCTCAACACCAAAGCCATCCTGTTGCCTTACATTCATGCCGTCCGTCTCCAATGCATCTATCTGATAGCAGCTTCGTGGAAATGTCCAAACACATCCTCACTCCCTCGCTCATTCGTTTTCTGTCATTTTGGGTCAACATTTGTGTATTCTACCCACGCCGTGTGCCATTGTTACTATTGGGAATTAATATGGAGGGAAAAGAAATCATAGCAACTGATTAGATTGCCTGAACAAGGATTTCATTTTTTGATTCCCATTTCAACTCACCTCATTCAGTGAATACATTCACATTTTCGCTTTGAGTATGTACTGCAGCGTATACAATACATTTTGATTGATATAGCGCTTTGACAACGGCTAAAACTGGGACAAAGCACTTAACATGGACAGCTATCACATACAGGAAAATAAGGCAGTGAGAAAGATAGTACATACTGTAGCGTTGTATAATGTGGTGTGCCTTATATTTGGAAAATGGATATATATTTGTATATTATATTGGAAAACTTTTTTCATTGACTTGAAAAGGTTGAAAATACAGTACACCCTTCATTGGGGTGTGCCTTAGACTTCGGTGTGCCTTCTACGTATATGGAAAAAGTTTGAAAATACACCATTCATTGAGGGTGCGCTTTATACTTTGGTGCGCCTTATATGTATATGGAAAAAGTTTGAAAATACACCATTCGATGGGGGTGCACCTTATACTCCAGTGTGCCTTATATATCTGGAAAAGGTTTGAAAACACACCATTCATTGGGGTTGTCCGCCTTATACACTGGAAAATAGTGGATGTCAAATTGAACCTAATGGATCACTATTGGTTGATGATAACTGATGTTTTGGATACACTCACAAATACCAAGAAGGTTTTTTTTTTCCTGCCATTTTGTGTATCTCGGCGTACAGTTCACATTTCCATGCAGGCAGAAGAGGTGTGGAATGTTGATGAGTCTCTCCCCAAATGTCACCCTGGCAAAGTCAAAGCCTTCTTGATCATCGTCGTACACACTTGCAAATGTCAGCAAAACCACGTCGCTGGTGTCTTGTTGGTCCTGTGCAGAAAAAAGTTGTGCGGCAGATATGTCGATGCCTTGTCAAATGGGCCGGGAAGGCTTTGCGGACGTTGTTGTCCACATGAGGCGGCTTTGAGGGATGAAGACGAGCGCGCCAGCTGTCTTCTGTGAGCCCATCTACCAGCTTGAGACTGATGTACATGCACGCCTCATCTCGGCATTGTGGTGCGCCATGGACAAATGGCCGCCGCTAAATGCAAAATGGTCCCAGCTAAATGCATTTTTCTCCATTTTCTGATGATACTAGTGCAGCGTGTTCTACCGGAGACAAACTCCTTGTGTGTTCTACGTACTTGGCAATAAAGACGATTCTGATTTGAAATATGGCCCCCGCTAAACGCAAAATGCAATGCAAAAAAAATGCAAAACAGTAACCCAAATAGAATGTCTAGTGGCTCCATTTTTCTTATGATGATACTAGTGCAGCGCGTTCTATCGTACCCATGTACCGTAAATCCGCTTCACTTCCAAGGCGCGACAGTTCCGCATCGGCGCTTTGCGCTAAGGAGTGTCCTAAAATTTTGGACTACACTGTCATGTTTTTTTTTTAATTGTAGAAAGAACCGGAAATTACTTCTAACTGCGTCATGATGTTTGTTTTGATGGGTAATCTTCCATATTGATCATAATTACCATGGAGTGTGTGCGGGCTGTGTCATTCTTCACTTTCAGTGGATCTTAAATCGAGTATTCACCGAATGTAAACATAGTCGGCGTCGACTAAAATCTTACGCTCATCAAGTGCGATTTGTGCATAATATCGCACAAGTCCTTATTTCGGTGAGCATTATAGGATTCATTTTGTATCGTTTGCCTTCATATTGTGACTATTTTAGTGTCAGATTACACAAGAGGAATTATTCTCAACAAGGAAAAAAAATCAACGGGGAGCGGGATTAGCATAAAATTAAAAAAAGGGCGACTCTAACTGACATGAATGTTAATATTTGTCTATTTAAGATTTAAATGGAGTACAAATTATAATCCATTTCCATTTCAAATTCAACATTAACCAGGGTGGAAGGCATCATTGTTATTGTTTGAATACCATTTTGCCAATATATTATATGTTCCCATTGTGGCACGATTAAAGGCTTTCTGATTCGGATTCTGATGATATAAAACTCACTTCTACTCTTTGGAATTCACCTTGATCTTGATTTTACTGTCAGGTGATTTCTACTATCTTTGTGACTGCTTTATTTCATGTATATGGCAGTTTTCCATTTTAAAGGCTTTTTTTATAGCTTCAGCTGTTGTTAAAGCGCTATATACACATTTACATGTATTGTATTGTATTGTATTGTATTGTATTATCAAACAATCCAAAACTCTCAACAAGTCGGGGAAGAGAAATACAGTTAAAGTCAAGTTTGAAAATCATCCATTTTGAAAGACTAATCAATCCCAGATGCAATGTGGAGAGAGAGAGGAAGTGATGTCACGGGCATGAGAAGTAACTTGGCACAGACACGCAAACACACACGCATTCACACACACACACACACAAGGACAGAAAGGACGCGTCTGGGCCGCGCTCATCATTTCGGTCTCGCAGGCACACAAATGGAGGCGCATTAATGTCACACTGGCCCCATCACCGCCACTTAATTACACACCTGTTAATAGCGTTTGCGTGTGTGCGTGTGTGTGCGTGTGCGTTTGTGGGGAGAAGATATATAATACCTATCTCGGCTGAGATACCTCATCTATGTTATCATATTATTCTAAACCGCGGTTCGAGATCGATAAAGCATGAAATGATGGACGAATCATGAGATAAACAAACACAGCCGACACCACACGTCCATGAAGTTGCAATAAAATACATTTGGGGGGCATCGGATCACATTGTATTTTATTCCATTTTTTGGCATATAATTTTTTTTTTCTTGATCAAATGTGTGTATGCATTCTATGATACAAATCGTGTTATAAATGTGAGATCATCCCTTTTTAAAACATGGCCTGATAATAAAACGGATCATTGACTTTTTTAATGTGAACGACCATTTTGTTGAGGACGGGTGGGGGTAATCATTTGTCATCCCTAAACAAAATGGCGCACTCAAAGCATTCTAATTGAATCATTGAACTCTTCAAAGCCAAAAGGTGACAGGCGAATGCAGAAAAAGCAGCACTTTGCATTTAGCGGGGGCCATTTTCAGAATCACAATCATCTTTATTGGCCAGGGAAGTAGAACACACAAGGAATCTGTCTCCGGTAGAACACGCTGCGCTAGTATCATCCAAAAAAGGAGAAAAATGCAGGCACTATCATTTGATGTAATATTACTACGCATGTACCTCAGTGAAGTATTCTGTATATGTTGACGAGATGTGGTGAAGAATGCAGCCGTTCGCTCAGTATGGAGCCAGTCGAGTGCAACCAAGTTGGTGACATCTCGTCTGCGCGAACAACCAAAGGCGACCGTATTTATTGTGCGCACGTGACACGACTCGTTAAGCCTGTCGGCATTTGCGCGGAGGACAACGTCGCGTTTCACTCCTCCCGCCCCCTTTTCACAGACAATAAATATTTGAATTATTCATGGCGACGGGAGTAATGCTTAATGTCCGCCGTTAGCATTTCCGCATAATTGATTCCCAAGAAAAGATTGTCTAATAAATCCTTGCCCGCTTGGATTGTATTTATGTATTTCGTGATTTCTTTTCCAACGACACGAGTCGTCCGAGCACCTCCCCTCCCCCCACCCCCAATCTGCTTTTCATGACCCATCTACTCTCTGGTGACACACCAGTAATAGCCTCGCCGGCGTGTTGGTAAACAGTTTTGACAAATGAAAATCATCCGGCTCAACCTTAAGATTGCAAGGAAGGCGAGGCGAGGCGAGACGTTGGAGAGACGTCGCGAAGAAGGCCAGCCATCTGCGGCAGCGTCTCCTCAGCCTGGCTGACGCACAATGAATCATTTCGCCGGCGGATACAATCGGCCACGGCTGCGAGATGTCGTCGGCGAACACACGTGGGACGGATGGCGTGAAAAAGTCTCTGTGAATATCGTTGCCTCCAGCAGGGATTCCCCGGGTTGCGATTAGCTGATTACAAGTGTGCTACAGTGTGTATGTGAGGGCAAGGGCTATCTTCCATGTTTGTTTCCGTTGCGTCCTCCGTGTGCGCAAATGAAGAAAGTACAGTGATACCTCAGCGTACGAGCTTAATTGCTTCCCAGAAAGTGTGTGTCAGGCCAAAAGTTTGTCAAATTCCATAATTGTCAGCTCGCTGCAATGTGTGCGAAAACGGCTTTGATTTGAATAAAACATGCGTTTGCTGATATTTTCGTCAAAGGCTGTTCACTTCATCAATGGCCGCTAACTATCAAGTTGAGAAAAGGAATGCCCAAACTGACAAACCCACCCATTGTAAACGTGTAGATTTTTGTCAGGTCACACTCCCGAACAAACTGTGTGCAATTAAAATAGGGGTAAGTGAATAAGGTAGCGCTACTACACACGAGGCAGCTCTCACTTGTAAAACGGTTGCCCTGAAGTTCCGACTCATTTGTTTTTGGTATTTACGTTCACACGATCTTGCGCTGGTTGCAATCTGGGCTGTCGAGCGAAATACGGGCGCTCGCGCAGTCAATGTGCATATCCAAATTGTGGATTTAGCATTGTGGCGCAATGTTTCTTTTTTGAGGCTCATCGCAGAGTGTGCAATAGTGTGCATTTGACACGTGCCGTGTCGTTTGCCCGCCCTTTTTCCATACTTGCCTCCTACGCTGAGCGGCAAGGTGGGACAACGAAAGAATGTTGACCCCAACTCTCACTTCCTTTGTTTTGAAAGCAATCAGCCATCATTGGCTACGGGCATCGGTCACGCCGAAAGCTTGACAAACATCTTTACTCTTTTGCTTCATCGCCGACCTGTTGGTGTTTTTTTTTTCAATGCCCGGAAAGAAGCCACACAGGCATGAGGAGAACATGCAGACTCCACACAGAAAGGAATCATATTCTGCGTCGACACGTTGCGAGTTAGACGCGCAAACCGAAAAAACTACAAGTGGTACGTATATCTTAAGATAGCTTAACTATTCACATTTAACAACAGGTCTGAGGAAGTTTGCTAAAGATGAACCGGCGTTCACCCAGTGGTGCACCGTCAAGGCCTGCAAAGCCTTCTCTGCTGGCCTAAAAATATCTGAATCACGGACTGATGTTAATGCTATTTTGTCCTTGAATATTTATGAAATAATTCTAAATTGTCTTTCAGCTTCCTTGTTTTCCTTTCCCCTGTTGCGCTGCTTACAGACGTGCGTTTCTGGATTAAAGCGTTTCAACCAATCACATTTCAGCCATCATTTGTTACCAGGGGCAGAAATCGACCTGGACGCCTTCACAAACAGTTCTGCGGGCCTCGTCACGTCAAATGTCTCCATCAAACTGTTACTCTAACTCAGTGATTTGCAATCACACACTAGTGTGAGAGACGTTCAGGTGTGCTGTGAGAAACTGCCAATATTATGTCATTGTCCCGTGCCCGTGCCGAAAAGACTGTGAGGGTAATTGAATATTGGTCCGTGTGGCAGCACGTCACTGATTGCCTCTTTCCTGCGAGATGGTTCGTGGTGCGCCGCAAAAAAAATTCCAATGTAAGAAAACGTGCCTTGGTTCAAAAAAGGTTGAAAGACACTGCTCTAATTCATCACATTTGGAGTTGGCAACCCAAAAGGGGTACCGAGCGAGGCCTTCTTGAAAGCGCGGGGCGACGTCAGAGTTTTCTCAAACTATGATTGGCTAGTGACTAGCCAATCATTGGTGTAGTGTACACCCTATCCATTCTGTCCAAAGACTTTCCATACTTTCCGCGGTTGAGTTTATCTGTCCTAACAATAAAAAAGGTTCTGGAAATCAGAAAGCCTTCAATAGTTCCACAATGGAGACATTTGGGGAAATGAACTCGTATGAGAAAAAGTTGTTGAACTGACCATGTTGCTTCATAACGCCAAGCGACGTACTATCTTCAAATATCCAATGTATCCTCTGAGTGCTTGTTCTCCACAGCTATACGTTATCTTTACTTCTCGTGCGAGTCCGCTCAAGCACAACCTCGGACAGCCAACTTCATTTGTCGGAATTGTCAAGCAAAGCCAAGGCTGATATCGACACTGTCATGTATTCGCTCCCAATCTTAATTAGCAATTGTTTACGGCGAACCGCCCGCCTGCCCCGTTCCCAATGGAGTCCAAGTGCCCCCCTCGGCCCTCCCCGCTAAATGCGAAACGCGTCTTGTTGTCTTAGAGCGCTTGCTGTCAGGGCGGGGGGCAAGGAGCCGGTGATTGATGCGTTTCCCAGAGTGTTCCGCCAAGTTTCCCTGCACACCAATAATGACACATGATGGAAACGCCTGTCAGCGGCCCGCCAGCGTCAATGAAGACGGATGGCGTCTGGGATGGCAAGTGAGTTCGCTCGGGCGCTAAAGTTGCTAGCGCTTTAGGGGAGATCATCTGCTCGCATCATTATCGGGTCGTCGCGGATTCTCGATGGCATTTTCACGCCAAAAAAATAGGATTGCAACGCTCTCATCTCTTATTGCTTGAAAACATGTCGGAGTTTGACCTTCTACGTACGAAAAACCCTCGAAAATGAGGTGAATGCTGAGACAAACTCTATATCAATTATGATATCAATTATGATCACCCCCACTCCCTCTCTCCATCGCTTCCTTTGAACAGTACATCTACTTTATTCGGCACCGTTGGAACAGATTGTATTGAATGTATATATGTGAGAGGGAAATGGAAGCACGTCTTGCCTTCGCCGCACGCCTACTTTGTAAACAAACACACGGTCACCGTACTGCTCACCATTCAATGAGCAGACATCATGAGTTTGGGATTAGCGTATTTTCCAAGAATACAGACACTCCCCGACTTACGAACATTCCAGTTATAAACAAAGGTACATAGCAACATTTTTGTAGTAACATATGTCGTCTTCTCTCCAGTTGTACATGTACATATCTTTATAGGGCATATATATTAATCCACGTTTATTTTTCAGTACAAACCAATACAGACAGACAGACAGACAGACAGACGATGGGTGATTGAAGCTCCAGTGCATATTTCAGAAGGAACAATGTAACCTTCCAAGAAGGGTATGATTCAATGTGTTTTTCAGAAATGCATGTAGGGGAGCTGTAACGGGTTCTGAAAACAAGAGTAGATCGGGTCATCCTTTGGTTCAAAGTGGCTTTGACTTCAATTAAATTCTTGGAGAGAGAGAGAGAGAGAGAGAGAGAGAGAGAGATAGTGAGAGAGTGAGACATCATAGCCAGTCAATATGTGATCTTTATCAAGGCTCTCAGATGGTCAGATGGCTATCTTTGCCCATGACCCGATGGGGAAACGGTCCAACCAGACAACTGTCATGACAATGGTATGGACTATGGTGGGGGGGAAACTGGCCGCCCGCCCGCCAGCCCGCCCGCCCGCCCGCCATCATTGCCCCCGACCCGACTCTCTTCCTGCCGCATAATGAGGACCCTGACTATCAGGACTAGCTCAACCTTGAATGGTGGAACCCATTTCTTGATGCAGGAAACTTTTGTTACTTTCTGATATTGAAAGCTTCAAATCCCATCTCAAAAGCCACCTCTTTAAAATTGCATTTTCTATCTCTTCTTTCTATTTATAATTGTATTTTATTGATTGCATTCCATTTGGGATTGTATTTTGTTTATTATTCTCTCTATCTAGTATGCTTGTCTGTGACTGTAAAGTGTCCTTGAGAGCTTTGAAAGGCGCTTATTATTAGTAATTGAAATTTACATTGCCAAACTCACCTGGGGAAAAAAATAAAATGACAATAATAATGACATTTTTCAAACATCTTTAAGAAAATAACCAACACTGTACTTCTTTCAATTTAACTCCAAAGCAGAACAAAGACAAAAGTTTGAACATTGCTTGTTTATCTATCTATCTATCTATCTATCTATCCATCCGTCCATTATCAGATATTCCACATTTTTTTACTGGACACATTTTTGGACATGCCTGGCAGTGAATGAGTGAGTTAAAAATGGCAACATTTGTATAATGGGCCTTCATCAGTCACCCTTTCATGCACCCTGTAACGTGATAACTTCTGAAGCAAACGCTTACCTTGAAAGCCCTTGCTACTCATTATAATGCGACAAAATCAAAAACAAGGCAGAATATCTTTTTGATGAAAAGAATCCATTCGACTTTTGATCAAGCTGTGCATTTGCAAAATCCAAAGTGACCTTGAAGCACAAACGTTCCCCAATGTCTTGTCTCGACCTCAAATACATTTCTGCGCATTCATGTTGAGATTACTCGTGGCTTGCTAGACCCACAGAAATGCCAAATATGAACATCTTATCCAAAACATGAGTTATCATCAACCAATAGTGATCAATTGAAATCTGAATTTTATTCAATTTGACAGAGCATATTTTCCGGTGTCTAAGGCGCAACCCCAGGGAATGGTCTGTCTACTTTCAAACTTTTTCCAGATATAAGGTGCACCGGAGTATTTCATGCTTTGAGATGCACGTTTTTAGTGCCTTCATGGAACATATTGAACAGACATTCATAACATACATCAAAGCAAATACAAAGGTAAGCAACGGCAACAATGTTGGCTTTCCGTCACGGTGCCCTTTAAGAGCTGCCCGAAATAGGCCCAAATGTTCCCGTGTCGAGTGCTTCCACTTCAAAGACAAATGTGCCCTCTCGTATGCAACGCCGCTCGGCAACGTCGCTGCCATGACCCCCCCACAGAAGGAAGCTTTTATTTGATATCAAACTAATGAGATTTCCTTTTCTGGGTGCACCATCCGCCCTTGCTTTCCTCAGTCTTAGCGAGGATATATTCAAATGTACGCCCGGAATGATATTTGTTTCCCATATTTACATAAGATACGGCCTTTGTATCTATATGTTCTCCAAATACTCATGTTTTATTCACATTTCTCTTTGCTTTTAATATCCAGCCGCCACTTAAAAAAAGACTTGAAGCTGCCACGGAAAGAATCAGACGCGTGTGAGTGAGTGCTGCAGCAGGCGTGTCATTTGCTTTGCAGGTGAGAGCTTAAATGCCTCTCGCGCACGCACGCACGCTGAGGATTTATAATTGATATTCTTTTGAAAATCCCATTGGGGGGAACAGCACTTCATTTTACATCCATAATCTCGTAATATTAGCAGGGAAAAGAAA
Organism: Hippocampus bargibanti; assembly: GCF_051943395.1. NCBI lineage: Eukaryota > Metazoa > Chordata > Actinopteri > Syngnathiformes > Syngnathidae > Hippocampus > Hippocampus bargibanti. The sequence goes on along the minus strand of NC_142745.1, from coordinate 252,564 downwards.
AAGTCTGAACTTTTTCAGAACACTCTTAACTCATTGACTGCCAGACATGAGCAAAAGCGGGTCCACTCCAGTGCCAGGGTTTTGGTCATTGTCACTTAAATTCCAGGACCCGAAGGATATTGAGTGTTACAACTACATAAACATTCAATGTCGCATAAAAAACAAAACAACAAAAAACCTTACAGTCTCTTCTGTCGTCATCAGAAAATCAGAATCAGAATCAGAATCAGAATACCTTTATTCGTCCCGCAATGGGGAAATTTGCAGTCCACAGCAGCAATTGAAGAGGGATGGGGTTGGGGTGGGAGTGAAAGGATAGAAAACAAGATATTCTAAGCATAACAAAATAAAAATATCAACTGTATACTGTGCAAATGTAGATGTGCAAAAACCGTTCTATAAACAAGACTGTACATAGTGCAGAATCAAGAGATGCATTTAGATATATTGCAACAACCCATATTTACAAGTGTCCAGTTTTTTTTTTTTTTTTTCACATGTGATCATTGGGAATTGTGAAGCCTGACAGCAGTCGGTAGGAACGAGCGGCGGTACCTCTCCTTCTTGCAGCGCGGGTGTAATAGTCTCTGGCTAAAGGAGCTACCCAGAGCTGTCAGGATGGGCAGGAGGGGGTGGGAGGGGCTGTCCGTCATAGCTTTTAGTTTAGCTAGCGTCCGTCTGTTGCCCACCTCCTCAAGAGAGTCCAGCGAGCAGCCCACGACAGAACTGGCCCGCTTGACAAAGCGCTCCAGTCTTTTTCTGTCCCGGGTGGTGATGCTGCCTGACCAGCAGACAATGCCATAGTGGAAAAAAAGTGACATCCGAAATTATATGGGTCTGGAGTTATATGCAACGGAAATGAGGGCAGCTGTACCAAAGGCAAATGCTGCCCCTTCGTGGGAAGGAAAACAATGCCAGAGGTCTGACCAACGCTTTTTTTGGCACCCGGCCCCCATAAGAAAATCCAACATAAATTCGGCAATGGCGCTCCTCGTCGATTTTCAATTCCCGACTAAATGGCACAGAATGAGTTACAAATACGAATTTGTGCCTCGACTTCACTTTCAAACGATGAAAAATATTGCCACCCCAATATATTTCTCAGGGGCTCATTATCTTCCAAGCACTTTGTCAAGGTTGTTTTGTAAATTCCTAAATGATACGAGTCTGGACTTATATGAGCTTGAAATGAGGGCTGCTGTCCAAAATACAATGCGATACATACACGTTGGTTGATATAGCGCTTTAAAAACAGCTGCAGCTGGAACAAAGTGCTAATATGAGAAAAAAGGGAAATGCTGCCCCCTTGTGGGATGGAAAAAACATTGCCAAAAGTGCTTTATCGGCACAACAGCATGAAAAACAAAAACCCAAACAAATTCGGGAATGGCGCTTTGTCTTATTTTCGATTCCCGAAAAAAAACGGGAATAACAGTGAATGAGTTAATTCTATGGAGGGGAATCAGAAAAAAAATAGATAGCAAGCTAGCTAGCTCGCTTTCGATCTATTAGCTAGCCAGCTAGCTTTCTATCAATTTGAGTTACTTCCGGGTTGAGTGAAGCCAGCTTGCTTGTTACCTAGCTAGCTATCTATTAGCTAGATATCTTGTTATCTAGCTATCTGGCTATTAGCAAGCTAACTAGCTAGCGTTCTATCTATTTGAGTCATCTCCGGGTTGAGTGGACGCTGGCATGTATGGCTGCCGCTGCTCACCCACAGAAAAAAAAAACTTCTCCTGTGACTGAATTGAGAGTTGTGAAAGGCGCTTAGAAATTAAATGTATTATGCTGATTATACTGAGGAAAAAAGGTCAAATGAAGCTTCACGGCGGTTTTCAGTGAATCCTGTTGTCTCTTGTTGATGATGTCATTGTCGAAAGGAGCACAAATGAGAGCGAAGCCTTCAGCGTGTCAGCTTGGCCAACATTGACGATGATTGACGCTCGGCCGAGAACATGACGGCGCGCGCCGAGCTGAGCCTCTTTCTCGGAATCACATCCGCTCGTCATTTGACCGCAGCTATGCACTCTACATACGAGTACGAGTACTGTCGTCTAGAAACAGTGAGTGACTGACTATACTAGTAGTACAGTGTACACAAACAACTTGACAATTACGGTGAGACCTTGACTTGCAAATCTTGGATGCTTTTCACGACACGACAAAAAAATATTGAGATAGCTTGTGATGGTAGCGACACTGTCACTTAAAGCAAAAAAAAAAAAAAAAAAAAAACACCACAACTGTTTGGCAAACGGAAAGGAGCGTCAGCGCAGAGCACGGATGTGGAACGGTCGCGGCTTGGAATTGAAGCGGAGCGCCAGGGTGACTGGCGGATTAGTTTTCATCACCCCTTTTCTTTGACTGCGGACATTGTTCTCGAGTGGAGCACTTTTGCTGTTATGGGAGCGAAAAAGACCCCACCACAGGCTAGTGTTAAGCCGAAGAGCACACAAAAGAAAATGACGGTGGAGGAGAAGAAGGAGATGATCGAAAAACACTCAACAACAACGGGGTGTGCGTTTGTGTGACTTAGCGTCCCAGTACCAATACGCTAAGTCGACCATTGCTACGTGTGGCTAAGGGGGTTTCTGTGTTGTCTTAGCAACGGTCTCGGGCAATAGAAGAGGTTGAAAAACTTCTGTTGATTCAGATTAACGAAAAGCAGCTAGCAGGGTACCGTGTGAGTGAGGGTACTTTCACCGAGAAAGCACGGCAACTTCACGCGGATATCATCAAGAGGCAAACGACATCAACGGCAGATAACTAAAACCACTTTATTATATAGTACCGTTTATTTCTTTCATTACAATCCAATAGGACATGTATTGGACATAAAATAAGGTATATTTTGTGCAGTTTTTTTAGGCTTATTTCGTAGAAAATTAGGTTTTATGGGGACCTGGCAATGGATATTTCTCATTTTTAATAGTTTCTTATGGGAAATAGAAGTTTGGCAGACAAACTTTTTGCCTTACACACACGTACACTGAGGTGTCACTGTATTTGTTCTTTTATTTTGTTGTTGTTGTTTTGACTTCGAGATGGCGACGTGAGAGTGGCTGTCTTCACAGCAGCTCCTGTAATTTGTTTTTCTACTCCATTCCTTTGCTGCCGTGACATGTCAATTTCTCCACCGCGAGACTAATAAAGGCTAATCCAATCTAATGCTTGTTAGCAGACATGTTTTTTTTTCTAGTATCTAGTATGTATAATCCAGCAACTTGAGTTAACATGATTTCCAAAAATGTTTATTTATTGGTAGATTTTGACCAAAATGGCAGGCTTTATAATCCTAAAACCACAGGCAAGAAATTGTCAACCAATGCGGTAGTAGATACACAAGCGCCATGCAATGAAAAAAAAATGGACAAAAGTACAATATAGAATATGGAGATCATCCGGCCGGGCAAATATTTGCATTTAAAAAAAAAAAAAAGTGTACTTTCATTTGGCCAAGCGGGGGCCGCTGCGCACGTCTTGCGGCGCTCGCAGATGGTCAGGATGGTTCCTGAGGAATTTCCATTACAGAAAAATGCCTGACTGGAATAAATCATCATAAAAATGGAAGTTTCGGCCTGTCATGTCTCAAAGATTGCTTACCCTGCCCGGGACACCGCTGGAAGCGCTGCCATCACATGCCCCAGTGAAACACAGATGACTGGGAAGAGGACACAGTGGGAGGCTGCCGGACGCCATAAACTGACTGACTGGCCTTCTCCCCAGAGAATCCAGTCATCCGCATCCAGACAATTTGATTTGATGCCAGGAAAATTGGGTGTCAAATCGGATGCATGATATTTGATTCCTAATTGGCCGCATCTCACTCTGTGTTGTCATCCGTCTCACATGATTAGCAAAACACAGATTGCCACAACTCGCAGCACGCTGCATCAAAAGACCAGCCTGTCTCATTCAAAAGCAACTGCCAATCAACCATTTGCATTGATCACCTCCAACTGCCAGGATATTTCATATTATTACATTATATTTATATGCTGATTAGGAAGGCATCCAGGTCAATTTATGACCCTGGTAACAAATAATGGCTGAAATGTGATTGGTTAAATGCTTAAAAACGCACGCGTGGAAGCAGCGCGACGGGGGAAAAGTAACGAAAGGAAACGGAAAGACAATTTGGAATGATTTCATAAGAATTGTTGGACAAAATGTGATTCAGATAGTCTTAGGCCATCAGTGAAGGCTTTGCAGGCCTCGACGGTCCGCCACTGGTATCTACTGTAGGTCTATATCAAGCGCTGAATACAACACCAAATAACCTCGTCAACTGAATTCACCTCTGCATCGAGATTCAAAACGGGATTGTGGGCTTTTCAAATATGGATCCATATTTGAATCCAGATTGATATTTACATCTAACTCAACATCTGAATTCATTCATGTATCGACCTTCACATCTGAATACACAACCTATCCATATTTCCATTGATATGTACATCTACATTTGAGTCAGAATACCTAGTTTAAATATACGTGCCGATTCATTCAGATTGGAAAACCACATCTGCATCTGGATTCAAATCGGATCTAGATTATCGTTAATACTGCAATGATGTTTGACTCTACAGCTCAATCTGCTTCTTAAATTCCAACGAAATCAGCATTTGCATTTACGACCAACTCCAAACGTAGAATGAAACGTATATCTGCAAACACATTTTTATTCAAGGTGACTCCATATTTGCATCCGTATGTGAATACACAACTCTTTCAAATATCATCAAGCCTTCAACATGGATCCATCCCGTTTCAAAAAAGAGGCAAATCCATTTCGGGTGATGATGAGTTGCATGTCATGGAAGTCCAAATGATATGACGAGCCTTCATGTAAAGAACACGTTTGATTGCAGAGTCAATATTACGAGCATGGATCACTCCCAGGGCGCAGAGAAGTGCAACGCTAATTAAGTTGGAGGCTACACGAGCTCCAGGAGGTTTCACTCTGGGGCATGGGCGATAATGACACAACAAAATGCTCATTTCAGCGCCCGGTGCTCAATGGCGATGGCGGTGTTCTCGTTGAAAGGCGAGCAGCTGATTATTCACGTCCGCTGCGCTAGCTAGCGGTTGAGCAGAAGCATATTTTCACACGAGCACACAGCGTGACAAACAATTAAAAACACTTCAATGTTAATGGTAGGATTTTCCTATTCAGCCTCATCGACACACTGTTCCAATTTGTGTGTGAACTGAATCCAGTTTGTGTTTTCTCCCAACAGATTCACATTTGTTTCAAAAAAAACAACAACTATTTTATCCTCTTATGCCTAGAAAATAAAAGTCTTTGAAATGAGGTCGTGGATTATGTCAATGCCTTATCCTGCCATCACAATATTAGACTTGCTACTACGTACTTCATTTTGAAATGAAATTTTACTGTGGGGAAACTGACTGAAATGTGTTCTTCCCAAATATTTTGACGACGTCTTTGTGTTATCATTGTATTCAATCGCAGTATATCTCTGTCTCCGTGTCATGTGGTGCTATGCTACACAGAAGTCATCCAATCAATCCTGTGTTCTTCCATCATGGATTGCTTGCACAAATGGACAAAATACGACTTCAACGGACAATTAGGACGCCGGAAAAAAATGATTGGCAGCGCCCTAGCAACCCTCGAGGACCTGCACACTGCAAGTACCTTTCCCAGCGACTCCCCTAGCTCAGGCAGGCGCTACCAATCGATGCGTACCAAATCCAGCAGACATCTAAACTGCTTCTTCCCCCGTCGCCATTAACTCTCTAAACAGTAACCCAAATCTAACAGTCTAGTGCCTCTTTGCAATTTTGCACACACCCGCGCAACAGCATGGCGTCATAATCATTGCAGCTCTAGCTCTGTACTCACTTGAACTACTGTTACTGACCAATCTAAACTACAGCAGCAGCCACTTTTGAGGCGCTCAAGGAAATCTAAATGCACACTTGTTTTACGACAAATACGGGGACTGATCACTTTAAACCACCCCGAAGTGTACACCTGTTGTCATATTTCATTCTACCACTTCTATCTATCACTTTAAAGTCAAAAAAGTCAAAGTCAAAGTCTGCTTTATACTTTGCACAGTTGCTCCTGAGCGGTACCACTTACCTTTCATACATTATATAATGATACCAGTGCGGCGTGTTCTACCGGAGACAAATTCATAGTGTGTTCCATCTACACACTTGGCCAGTAAAGATGATTCTGATTCTGATTCTGATCTGAAATCAAAATCTGAACCCACAAACTCTCATTTACTTCTATATACTATCTATATCTGTAGTTGTAACATGGGACCACATTGGAAACCTTACCTAGATCTGTATCAAAGTACTGTATCGACTCAAATCTGTATCCGCATCGGCACTCGCGTCATAATCAGCATCCACATTTACGATTAGATTACATCTAAATGTAAATTTGGATTTCAGTATATTTTCTGTGCCTGTGCAAAAATTCATGCATACCAATAACTGTCGGTGTCCTGTTACAAGCTATGGTAATGTGATTGCTCTTTGATACCAGTAAGCAAGCTGTGAGAACCATTTTGGCAGGCATCAAATGATCCACCGCAATGATAGTCTCTCCCAAAACTGCGTCGGAGTCAGTCAAAGGTTAATAAAAGGGCAACGGTTGGGAAGGATGAAGACGTGGCAGCAGCCAGCACCACATGGATTAGCCTTGTTCACATATCAAAGGCATCACCGGCTGGAGAGGCTCAATCTGGATTTGGCATGAGAATCTGTATCCATCGCAGAGATATTTAGCCAGGCTCTTCATCTTCCCTCGCATCGCCAGCCTTTCAGTCATACTGATATTCACCGTCGCCTGTCGGGATGAAAGGATCCGACTTTCCCTTCCAATTTCAACTCATATTAAAGAGTTTCCTCACATAGAACAGTAACCCCATTCATGCAGCAATTCTGATAAGCGGTATCAGGATAGTAGAGTTGTTTCTTTCAGAAAGTCGAAAATAACTTTTGGATACTTGTCGTGACTACTGTGCTGGAATGAAATCCACTGGAAAGTGGGAGGAACTTCTTAAGCATAAAAATGATCAGCATTCTTTTTGTTTTTCAATTGTCTGAACACAAAATGCATGCATCGGTGATCCTTGTATGTGCCACAAAACACCGCCACACCTGAAGATGCAGAGTTGATACGTTTGAGGTGATACATAACAGTAGGTGGGTAGAATAACTCTTTCTGGGAGATTGCTTCCCACAAGGTCGTCGGTAGTTCATGCAAAATAAGGGAGGAGTAAATACAGGGAAGCTTGAACAACAGACCTCGACCCAAATTATTCCACGTTGTGCTCTGTTCAGACTGCAATTTGGATGCTGCCTCACTTGAAAAACCACAAAAAGAACCAGCCGAAATGAGCCTTCTCCGTCGGGTATCTGGGCCCTCCCTTAGAGATAAGGTGAGAAGCTCGGCCATCTGGGAGGCCGAGCCAGATGAGGTGGCTCGGGCATTTGATTAAGACGCCTCCCTGGTGTGATGTTCCAGGTATGTCCCAGTGGTAAAAGACTCCTCTTACAGAGGCATGACCACGCATGATGACCTTGGATGGTCATCATGCGGTTTATAGGTTTTCTCTTCAAAGGACTCCTGGCCAGATCACTCTGCATCGGGCTTGTATTGATTTTTTTTCATCTGCCACAACAGGTGTTACTTTGGATTCTTGTAGTTTTCAAGACATGCTCACTCTTCTTTCCTGCCTGCTTTTCTCGGTCCTCCATTACTACCGTTCGTGACACCCTCATATCACTGTCATTGAGTACTTGGTCGCATTTTGCGGACGCTGTCCATTTGAACATTAGATGCCGAGCTAATCTGCCAATATGTAATCATGGAATGATGGAAAGGGGGCACTTTTCCGGAGCAGCTAGGTGGTGACACCTCAGATTGAGAGATGATGGTGCCTTACAAGAACATCAACAACAGTTGCAGCGATTGTAAGATTAGCTATTTTTTGACATCTCTCTTTTGTAATTCGGCACCTGGTTGACATTGGGATGCTGTGGGAATGGATTTAGAAAAGCCAAATTTGAGCAATCAACTTCCCATACAGACCGTTTGACTCGTCTGCATGCACTTAGTATGTACTGCGCATGTGTCGATTCACCGGAATGTTGTCAGGGACTCGTGCAGCTTACTCTCTGAATTGGACATGGCAGCATGACAGCTTTTAGTCATAATGTTCTTTAAAACAAACACCCGCGGGATTTTCAGCTTCAGTGTTTCCACGTGCAGCTGTCATCAAATAAGAGTAGGGAATACTTTGTTTATCTCTCTGTACACCATGTCTGGATTCCCAAGAATTGTAAGTGCGAATGTAGTGAAGAGTTCATCCGTGCACTGCTTGTTTTTTTGGGGCAGCATTTTAATCAAAATCAGAGTTAATTAATTTACAGTAGCCTGCATAGTGTTGTAATCCGCGGATAATTACTGCATGTCTCGAAACAATGTAGCGATGAATTGAAACAGATGGTGCCGCACTATCGGAAAAATGTCTCTTAATCAGGAAATAACAGTGTTTGCTATTTTCAGACAGGGATTAACACAGATCGGGTGCTGTTGGGGATGTATTTGTATACCGGACTGATATCATTGAAGTTGGACGAGCACTGCAAGATTCAGTCGAGAACATTGGCTAATTTATAATTAAAACCAGATTCTTTTCTTACAGACAGTGTATTGTAGGTGTTCAAATACCTAATTGCCTAATTTATAATACAGCGTTTGTGTGTCGCAGTAATCATAGGAACTCAGTTGAATTGTTTTTGATGCAGAGTAACATACCTCTCCAAAGATGATTATAAATATCTGAAGATGTCAACGGGCCCTGTGTCTGGACCCGGGTGCAAGGTGCTGAATCAATCGGGCCAGGCCAGGCATAGCCTAAACAGTTAACATGGTCCTCGTCCTCGTGGTCTCACTCTCTGTAAGAATATGACGACGAAGACCACGTTGGGGACGGTCATGGAGGTCAGGAATCCTCTTCAAAAGATGATGTTTCATTTGTTTTTTTTTTCAAAGTGAGACCACTTTTGATTTTGGATGACCTTGGAGAACCAAGTTTGAAAACTTGCTCTTAGTATTTGAACCCTCACAATTCTTAACGTCAAGGGAAAATATGTCCTTGTCAGTGACAGAAGCCAATTAGCTTTGAATATTATTGAGCATAAAAGGACCCAGTTTGGTAAGATCAACCAGACAGAGAAAACGGTATCTGTCTGTTCTTCCTGCTCACACCGCCTTCACGTCTGTTGAGCTAGCATCCAATCAACTACAATTCATTCACCCACTGTGAATGACTGAAGACCAGTCCAGGGTGTCGTCCACCTTTCTCACACAAGCAGCTGGGATAAGATTCGTTGCTTGCCCGTGACCCTGAACAGCATGAGCACAGTTGGTTAATGGATGGATGCTTATTTTTTTCCAGACTCATTGTTCTTTCTGCCGTTGAAGATACTGCTACACATTTGTGTGACCTTCGGCTACAGGACTGGTTCGCGATACTGTGAAGAATGTACACACGTCAAAACCTTTGCATCTCTGGGAGACAAATCGTTATGTTGGGTTGGAAAGTCATTCCTGGAGGACGTCTGCTTTATCAGAGAACTGTTTTCTAGGTTTTCAAACCAAGTACCACAACTGTAATAATTGCTTGATGGTTTGACGTATGGCTAGTTTCTAGCGAAAGCCCTCAAAGGCCTGGATGGAGAACAGGTATTAGCCCCATAGATCATGTAAAATTAGCAGCCGGAACCGCTGTCAGACCAGACATTGGCACTTAATCTTGGACTTTTGGCAGACTGTTGCCTTAACAGGTCAAATGATATCTATAAATCAAGAATCCCCTAGCGGGAAGCGAGAGAGAGCAAGAGCGGTAGCGGGGCAAACACAAAGAGCTGCCACCGAAACGCCTTGGGAATGAAATCTCAGTCATAAAGATGAACTCAAGAAAATAATCCAGTCTATTTCAGAAGGGATTAAATCCTTTCAAGAAGATTGATTGCCTCTTTTTCACGTAATCCTAGATTATGGAGATCACGTGATGTCAGATTTTAAAGAAATCGGAATAGTATTAATGTTGAGGCAGCGGCCATTGTGACGCGTCACATAAAGCTGCCAAATTCTTTAGAAGATGGGCCTCAAATTCACCGCTGACTCCTGTTGCTTCCCCACAGCGGCAGATTGTAGTCCATCTTTGCGCTTTACTCATTTGATGATAAATTACTCCCCTTTAAGAGGCTGTTAAAAGAAGGCCAACAATGGCGCTGCAAAATGGAAAACATCAAAACAATAAAAGGAGTCTGGGTAATAAAACTCAAGAGAAGACAAATGGATGTGTGATATGATATTCACTAACATCATCATTTATTTGTAGTCGTGTTTCAATATCAACTGCGGTTTAGAAGAAGCACCCCCAATGAATGGTGGATTTTCAAACTTTTTCCCCATATAAGGTGCACCGGACCATAAGGCACAATGTGAGTGAGTGAGTGAGTGAGTGAGTGAGTGAGTGAGTGAGTGAGTGAGTGAGAAAATGAAGAAAAATATATTTAGCTTGTTCAACCATAAATTACTTTGTTGGTTACATCGCCAGTAGGTTTTATAGTTGGTGCTTTTGGGAGTTGGTTGGCTGGTTCATTAGTTTGTTTTTGTTATATGGCCGGTTAATCTGCTCAAACCATCGTTTGTAATCTATCTTCTTGGTGAAATAATTGGTTGTTGATTATTTGGTTATTAAATTGGGTGATTTGTCCAGTCCATCTCTTGGTTGGTTGGTTGGTTGAATGGGCGTCTTGACTTGTTGGCTTGCTTTTCAAAGTTCAACTTTGACACAGACATGTCCAGTCTCCATCATGGTGCAGGAGGGGCCAAATGTGACAGACAGACTGTAAATTTGTGAGAAAAAAACAGCCATCAATGGATTGCAACCATGTCGTCAGTCACGGATTCAGGGATAGTCCGAGCTTGGAAATGAGAGGCGGTGATGGAAATGGAGCTTGGTGTTTCTGATTTTGTGTGTGTGTGTGTGTGTAGGTAAAGCTCATGGGAAATGCTCCGCCACCCCTAGAAGCAATTTAAAGTCGTCATTTTGAAGTTGTCACATGACGGCCACTGATCTGGCCGCGTTCAGCAGCACCGACGGGCTGTCAGCCGTTTGATAGACGGGCCGCACCTCCGACTGATTACACACTCGACCGGACCCAACTGTGATCTGAGACACTTTATTCACCCTGGCAGGACCAATGTGTGCGGCATCCCTCAGTGTGCCATCACCTTCTCGTCCTCCATTAACACCTCGCTGCTATGAATAATCCCGGAGAGTTCATCATTTATTAAAAGGCATGATGGGGGGGGGGGGGTGAGGCAACTGTCACACCTTTTGCGAGAATGAAAAAGTAAACATTTGACACATTGGGATGGCTAAAAGTGAAGTCATAAAACACCTCTGCTCTGAACAACTAAAGGTGTTTGTTTTTTTCAAGATAAAGGCTAATGCAGCCGTCCAATTTTGATTCCAACCAAAGCTGGCAACAAATTCAATTAACGAACCAACCAACCAACCTACAGTGACTAAACTATCAACCTCATCCCCAAAAACGGCTGAATGAGCGTTTCAAGACAATATCTAAATTAACATTCACATTTGAGCCATCATTTGTTACCAAGTTCAGAAATCGACGTCACAATCAGTTCTGCAGGTCTGTCGCATCAAATATGTCGATCAGATTTCGACATGGCAACCCACAGGGGCACCAAGGTCTTGTTGAAGGCAACCATAGTTTTCACAAACTATGATTGGCTCATCGCTATATTAGTTACTAGCCAATCATAGTTTGCTGTATAGTCTACTGTATTTTCAATTGGGAATATAAGACAAAAGGGGGGAAAAAAAATCACCGGATCACTGCCGATTTTAAAAATTCTTGCATCGGACGTACGCATCTTGAAGGTGCCTTTCCAACCAGAATTTGCCTTTGGAAAGCTTTTCATGTTTGGAAAAATCATGTCATGTTTTTTTGTTTGTTTTTGGGGAAAATTGAAAGCTTGAAATTGTTTCGCGGCGCTTTGCACAAGAGACTCTGAAAAAGCGTTGAGCATCTCTGCGTTTCCACTAACTCGACTCATCCATCAATCAGCAAGTCGAAGCAGGCAGTCGACATCTCGGTCTGGAAAAACAAAGTCATCAAATCAGAATTCAAGCCTGTCTACCTGCAAATCTTCCTCCATCTCTGGATTACACTTAAGTCCCTCGGAAGCCGGCCTCCGCACTACATCAGAGGATCCGGCGGCGGCGAGGGAAGTTACGCAACTCATTAAGATCTCACCGGTCTTCTCCGGGGGTTGATCCTTCATCCTGCTAAACTTGCAGCCCTTTGAGCAAATAAAGACGCGGAAGAAGGTTGAACTGTACGACACCCACAAAAGTTTGGGAGCTAAGCGGGGCGATTGAGCTGGAGAACACAGCTGTCACGATCTGTCTGTTTTTGTTTTGAGAGTCCAGTTGAGCGGCGGGCGCTTGCCTTTGTCACGCATTGCCATCAAGGTCCAAGAGAAGGACGATTGAAGTTAGCGGGCAATCATTGACCTCGCTCAAGCCATTGTCCGTCCATCTGGCCATTTTCCAGACCGCTTAACCCTCATTCGGGTCCGATCGCGGGGGTTGCTGGAGCCTATCCCAGCCGTCTTCGGGCACTAGGCGGAGGACACCCTGAACCGGATGCCAGCCAATTGCGGGGCACACGGAGACAAACAACCAATCCGCGCTCACACTCAGACCTGGGGGATATTTGGTGTTCGATCAGCCTGCCATGCATGTTTTTGGAATGTGGGAGGAAACCAGACGACCCGGAGAAAAGCTATCCATAACCTTGCCGCCCCCCCATACCTATCTGACCTTCTTCAAATTTCTATTCCCTCTGGTTCCCTGAGATCCTCCTCCTCCCTCCACCACTGTGTGCCCCCCCCCCCCCTGCCCGTCTCAGCACGATGGGGTACAGAGCTTTCAGCTGCTCTGCCCCCGAACTCTGGAACTCACTTCCAACATTGGTAACATGGATGCTCTTCCCACCTTCAAATCCCATCTCAAAAGCCACCTATTTGAAATTGCATTTTCTATCTCTTGTTTCTATTTATAATTGTATTTTATTTATTGTATTCTATTTATAATTGTATTTCATTTATTATTCTCTCTATCTATGCTTGTCTGGGACTGTAAAGTGTCCTTGAGAGCTTTGAAAGGTGCTTGAAATAAAATGTATTATTATTATTATTATTACCAACCACGGGGGCCCGGGGAGAACATGCAAACTGCAAACAGGGAGACTTATAAAGGCATATCCAATCCAATCCAATCCAAACAGGGAGGCCGGAGCGGGTCTTGAACTCACGACCTCTGCACTGTGAAGTCAGCGTGCTAATCACTCGACTGCCAAGCTGCCCGTTTTTTTTTTTTGTTTTTTTTTTTGCCAAAATGCTTGCGGATTTAGACTGTCAATTTCTGTAAATACTTTGAAGAACAGGAAAGTGAAAGTTGATTTCTCGCCACAGTTTCCAGACATCATGGCGTGCCTTTCATGAGGTGCACAGCTAGATGCAAACGATGGCGCTTCTTTTTGGGGTGAAAAAAAAATGGCAGTCAGCCTGGACGTCTGCCTCCTTCTTTCTTTTTTTTCTCCTTTGTTTGAAGGCGCCGCCAGTGCCCGGCCGGCTGTGAGAGAAAAGAGGCCTCTCACTGCTTTGATGCCTCCTTGGAGCCAAGGCCAGTGGGGCGCAAAGAGCGACGGAGAGATTACTGATGCAACATAAGCGAGTGAAGGCCCGGCTAGCTGATGTGCTGCAGGGCGCAGGAACAAAGTGGGATGCGCCATTTTGACAAGCGACCTTTCCTCTCTCGTGACCATTTCAAACAATTTCGACACGAGAAGGCTTTTCGCTCGCAGGTGACTTTAATGCCCGCCATGATAACAATTAGCATTTCAGAAGACTTGATTCATCCTTCACCCATGAAACATGTTTATTTCCAGGTGGAATCCGCATCATAGGCAAGTTTGATTGATATTTACCAGAGCCCAAATCGAAACCCTACGATGCATACAAAGCCACCCACATTCATGCATCCACTGTATTGATCCGTATTGGTTTTTGGCTATAGATTGTTGTTTCAGTTCAACCTACTTTTTGAAACTTAATTTCAAGCAGTGGTGGACCGTCAAAGGCCTGCAAAGCCTTCTCTTCTTCTTCTTTTCCTTTCGGCTTTTCCCTTCAGGACTCGCCAGCGAATCAGTGTGCTCCATCTAAGCCGGTTTTGTGCATCTTCTTCTCTCCCACCAGCTACCTTCATGTCCTCTTTGCAAAGCCTTCTCTGCTGGCCTAAAATATCCGAGTCGTGGACTGATGGTAATTGTATATCGTCCATGAATTCTTATTCCAAATTGTCTTTCAGCTTCCTTTCATTACTTTTTGTCTGCCGCGCTACTTCCAGACGTTTGTTTTCCTATTTAAGCATCGAACCGATCACATTTCAGCCATCATAAGTGACAAGGGTCACAAATCGACCCGGACGCCTTCACAATCAGTTCTGCGGGCCCAGGGGCATCAAATGTGTCGATCAAACTGTTGCTCTAACCAATCAGATTTCAAGTTGGCCACCCAAAAGCGAGACCAACGCCTTTTTGCAACGTCGGAGTTTTCATAAACTGTGAAACTAGCCAATCACAGTTTGCAAAAAATGATCACAAATTGATCTGATCTCAAGCCGCTCGTGACAATAGCATACTGGCCAGTGCTAGCACACTGTATCGGTCGGAGCTGCGTAAGCAAATACATTGTGTTGATTTAATAGCAGTTTTGTGGAATAATAAGCAAAACTGGCGAGTGTTGTATAGAATGTACTTTACAGAAATCCACACGAAAAATGGTCATCTCGGGTTGCAAAAATGTTACGATGATATTACTTATCGAACATTGAAGCACCAGACGAAAAAAAAGGGAAAGACTACAAATAAAGAATCAGCAAGCGCCGTTGAGGTTTAAAACAATCGTGTCATTGAGTCACGTGTGTTGAAGTAGGAAAGGATGTAAAAGAAGAACCGGAGTAGAGTAGCCAAGCAACCAACCCCAGGTTTGGACCAAATAAATCGGCATTATATCAGAAGAGGGTATTGGACCCTAAAGTGTAGATGCAGTCTCAGGGCTCCTCTTTGAAAAGGTAAGTGATTGCCGGTAACCATGCTGATCCATCTCAACACATTGGGTCCAGATGGGCTCAGAGCACGTTCAAGGCTCAGCTGGACTCGAGCGAGGTCCCCTTTTGAGGATTTCAAGCTGCGTAAGCGTGCCTCTTTCCTCCCACGCGCTGCTTTACGCTAATGCAATTCAGTGCGGTGTCAACACAGCTCCGAGCACTTTCCCCCTACTGTGGAGGTCCAAGGAAAGGGAGAATTCCACAGTTGCCAACGTCACCGCGCCATGCCATACACGACAGCCACGGATGACCCTCCCGTAGACAAACGTATTTGTGCGTTTGTAAGGCCGTCCCTCTCACGTCATCCATTCAAGCAAATGCTGCCGTAAGGGCTGGCGTGCATCGGAGGGGAATTGAGAGAGTTTGAGGGAAACAACGGCGCGTAATCCCGTTCCTGATGCGATGAATATGAAGCAGAAGGCGCTAGGAGGACGCGGGGGTTTAATGGCATTCACATAGCACCCAGTCGGCGGTCTGCGAGCCACGGAGGAAAGCTTCGGGGACTCGTGATGGCCATGATGAGGAAGCGCTGCGGTGCGCTCACGTCTTCAAAACAACAAGGTCACGGCAACTCACTGACCAGGAACTCCAACTTACTTCCATTTCAACTCAGTCACACATTTATTCGGGACATTCCCAAATTTCTTTTGTGGGTCCTGGAATTCAAGTGACAATGACAAAAACATCCATCTTTTATGAGAGAAAATGAAAGCTTTTGCGTGCGCCTTACACACCGGAAAAAAAGAGAAGCTTTTCCATCACAGACCATTTTGCAAATGAGGCAGAAGAAACATCTTGTTTGAGAGGTGCCTGCCATGGTTACAAGTTGCCGATAATTCTAAAGTACATAGTTTCACAAGTAACCAGACCAGATTTGGAATGCTATTCCTGAAATTCCCGGCTAAATGCTAACTGGCTAAAACCTTCCCCACCGTTGAATGAGACGAGTGCTTTTGTGGCCTTGTGCCTTTGCAGCGCGACATATTTCAACCGCAATAAGATGGCCTGGCCGTCTGAGAGTGGGGGAACTGATTGCTTTGCAAGCGTCGCCGTCGTCTCGATAAGGACAAATTATGAGCTCATGAGAAGTACAAATGTCGAGTCGGAGATATGAATGCATCCTCCCGCCTTGCATCTTTAATCACCATTGGAAAAATACAACGGAAGCTCCATCAGGGAACGAGCTCTGCTGTGGACGCAGACCAAAAAAAAATGTCAGTAATTCACAGGAGCCGTAAAAGAAAATGACAGCTACTAACAGGCAGCAAATGACCTTTCGGCAAAGTAATGGATATTTAAAAGCTTTGGAGTTCTTCATCCAACATTTGGAGAAATTGGGTCAGAATGGGACTCATTTGAAAATGGACCAATGTTCTCATGTCAAATCAGCGCAGATGAATCGGGTAGGACATCAGGTATGACTGTACGTACTTTGAATATCGGAGCACGATCATGGATCCTGCTCGTCATTTGCACACTGAACAAACACTACAGTCAGTAATGTCTCTCCGACATTTTCTTTTGCACTCATTCACTGCCAATGACAAATTCATTCGCTCCGAAATTCCTTCAGGTTTTGTTTTTTCATGCTTTGGTGCCGATACAGCGCTGAACACGGCCACTGGCAATGTTTTTTCTTTTCCAGAATGGGGTAGCATTTGCCTTGTTTCCATGCTAGCATCTTTCTTTCAGCTTCAGCTGTATGTATAGCTTTGTATTTTGGACAGGCGTCCTCATTTCAAGCTCATATAACTCCAGACCCATGCAATTAATCTATTTGCTAGGTATTAGCTATGTATTCGCTAGCTGCTAGCTACCTACTCGCTAGCTAGCTAGCTTGCTTTTCTATCTATTTGAGTTACAGGGATATATATATATATACTGTATATAAGGCCAGCAAAGGCTACCAGCAAAATTTTAGTTCGCATGAGGAGCAAAACATCCGACACCTTCAAGGAAGTCCAGATGACGGCTGAAGAAACCTTGTCATCGATTCTGTGGCCATGTTGATCTCACAGAGGGGAACCGATAGCTAATTTCTCCCATCTGGAAGCTCCATTGTGAGCCGCGTTGACGGCGGCCTTTCAGCACATGCAAGTGCTCTTGTCACCTGCGGCGGTGCATTCATGGACGCTGTTTATATTCAAGGTTGATGAACAGCAGGACGTCATTTGCATTATGAGAGACTCAACACTAATGAGACTTCAGCTCTTGGCCCTTAATTGGATTGCTTCACCTCGCTCCCTTATTGATATTTGCCTGCCATAGTTCATCATGAGAAGTAATGAGAAGATTAGTCACTGGAGGTCTCCAATCGGAAGGTCCATCTGGGATGGGGGCCCTGTCCGCCGCGGAGGCTTGGAGGGGGCTTGGCTGTGCACAATGACAAGAGGGCTCTTCTAATGGTGCCGGAGAGTGCTGCGCAAAAATCTGCATTGTACCTTATACAATGGCGGACAATCAACGCCTGCAAAGCCTTCTCCGCCGGCCTAAAAATATCTGAATCGCGGACTGACGTTAATTATATACGGAAGACCAATCCAGGAGAAGGTTGCCCCTGTCATGAGTAGAACCAGTGACCAATCACGCGGCTTTAACCGAAGACTGGGGGCGGGGAATAGAGGACAAAAACAATCGGCTGTCATTTTCTTGTGAGGAGAACGGGCTCGTTCGCCAACGACACATCAATCGTTGCGGCGCTCCGTGTGTATCCCGAAAAATAGTTTGTATGCCAAGGTAAAACGTTCATAAATTTAACGTTCGTCGCCGAAAAGGTGGCAAGCCGAGGGATTCGTAAACCGAGGCATCACTGTACTTTGTCGGTCCACTTTGTAGGCCCCAAATTTGGTAAGCAACTTCCCGGTTGCTAAACCAGCTTGTCAAAGCCAATTGTTGTGCTCATGACAGGGGCAATCTTCTCCTGCTGGGAATTCCTGTCACATGGGCCGTCCCGACCTGTCAATGTCCCTTTCATTGGCGCTTCTAAAATGACCGCTTGTGTCAAATCATTCTTCTTCCAACCAATCATTCTGAGTTGCTGTCCTTTCAAAATCTCGGACGTTTCCCTCGGCCACATCCCTCAAGACGCATCCCACCTACTTTGATTTAGCATTAGTCATTTCACGGTTGCTTTACGGATGTCCGTTCTGCATATGGCCCACTTCTCAGGTGACAATTGTCTTTCTGACGATTCGCAAATGTTAGGAAATGTAGGCGGGGCATACCGATAGAAGACTGCATTGATTACAGACGCTCCCCAACTTACGACGTTACGGTATATGCGGACATTTTTGCGGATACAGTATATGGAAAAATGTTTGGACAGAGAAAATTAGTTTCATGCCCCGATCCGCCGAGCTCACTTACGATTGGCTGCGTGGAACATGGAGGCGGGGAGATAATCCCTCTTCCCAGTTGACGCTCCAGGAGGACGAGATGCATAAAAAAAAGTAATGTCTGAAGGATGTGCCAGCAGCTTCAGTGATGGCTTACTGAAGAGCCGAGGATACGTGTCGTAGCTGTGAATTGATTCGACGACTGTGAGAGCGTCTGTGTTTTTTACTTCCTCCTTCAGTGTTTGACTTTAACATCCATTCCATAGAAAATATAACACTCCAGCAATTTACCCTCAAATTCACATTTACGAACGACCGTAAGGCAACCGTTGGTATTTTCCAGCTATTGGAACTTTTTTTTCAATTCAAAATGGAAAGGGGAAACATGATGATGATGATGATCATAAAATACTACACAGTACGTACATATTGGATGAAGAACTGCAATAGGACCATCCCCGATATTCTTAATTCTGACAATGATTCCACAATGCGAGCGAGCTCTTTCATCTGTTGTTATTGTTGGCAGGAATTGACTTCAGGAACACAAATGATTTCCTCTAAACGGATGCATTATTCATCAGCTCATAGTTTAACAGCGTTATGGAGTTTAAAACCCCTGAAGACACCACACCACACACACCAGTCGCTGGAAAAGCGTCTCGCCAACGCCTCTATTTGCAAAATTTCTTTTTCTTGGGTGTATATATATATATATATATATATATATATATATATATATGTGTGTGTGTGTGTGTGTCTGGATTTCAAGACTGCACAAAGAGAGGCAGGAGATAATCAAGTTGCGGGGTTGTTTCTCAGCAGCAAGTTTCTTTAGCGTCTGCTGGGCTTTGGCTTCTCGTCATGAGGTTGGCGCTGGAGGAGAGCTTGTCATCTGCTAGAATAGCAGTCATTATTTTGAACGACAAATTTGAAGAGTAGTTATTCATTCATTTGCTGTGCGCTGGTTATGTAATATGTGGAGGGCAACGCCTGGCATCACGCAACGTGGTCGAACAAATTCCCAACCAGGGTCAACTTACGGCGGGACAAAAAGCAAGCTGCGGGAATTTTACACCGTGGATGATCATAAACGGCCCATTAAGACAATATTTGTGAATTGAAAATCTTTTCTATGGAAAATATCGTACTTTGTTACGTCGACAACCTCGGTTGAGTCAGTCCGGGTCAACAAATTTCATGCTTAGACAAGAGACAACAAGCAGTCAGGAAAACTTGATGGCTTTTTGTCCTTGGTGTAATTGCAAAAATAGGAAAAAAGCTGGCGATGCCGCACCTTCCTTGCTCTGCTGCAATCTTCGGACTGCAGCTTCAAATGAAAACCGTGTTTTATCATCCTGACAACACACACACACACACAAACACACACAGACGCACAGATGTGTGCACTAGTCGGATGCCATTTCTATTTGGCAGAGGCGAGGAGAACTTTTCCCTCTTTGCTTTGCCATTAAAAATGGAGTCAACGAGATCCATATCCAGCCATTCGTGATGAAAAAATAGCAAATAAAATCACTAAAGTGTTGTTTGAGCCCAAGGGTGAGCCTGTAGCCTAGCGGTTAGCACGTCGACGTCCCAGTGCTGCGACACCAGGTCCAATCTCAGCTCTGGTCTCCCTGTGTAGAGTTTACATGTTTTACGCGGGTTTCCTCCGGGTGTTCCGGTTTCTTCCCACATTCCCAAAAAACATGGAACAAGAAAATCCAAAATCCCAAACAAATTTGGAAATGGCTCTCCGCGGCACTAATAATATTAATACATTTCATTTCTCGGGAGTCTAAAGAGGAAAATGGATGTTTGATCCCTGTGGTTTCTACGCATTCACTGCTTGTGTTTGTTTTTGAAAAAGTGTTGTTGTTTGGCTCTTTGGCCCATCCATCCACCTGTTTGTCTTTTTTTCCTCTGCCGCCTTCAGAGCTCGCTTGGCCCAAAGCTTAATAACCTCAAGCGTGGTCCGCAGCTGGAAGTGAGGAGGGGAAAAACCCGCCGATCCCAGCCTCTTTCCGGCAGTATGCGGGTACACCCTGAACCGGTTGCCTCCCATTCGCGGTGCACACAGATACAGAAGTGAGTGTGCGGCGTTCCATCAGTGTGACCCAAAGGAGGTACGACGCTACTTGGGCCGACTTTCAAATCCCTGCCGAGGGTTTGCGCGCAATGCACCCGCGGGACTGCCGGCCGGCTCATGCTAATGAGCAATTACACCCACAATCAGCCGTGCTAATTCACTTAGTGGAGGGGTGAATGCATTCTCGCCAAGCAGGAGTCACATTCAATTAATACAGCTAACGTGGCGTTTAAGGACCAGTGTTGGCCACACGAGCATGAATAGGCTTCCAACACACACACACACACGAACACACACACAGTGTTTCACTATTCCGATGATTTTTTAACTTGTCACACCCCCCCCCCCACCCCGAGGACAATCTTGATCATTCCTTGGTCCGCTTCTACTGTAGTTGCTATTTCATTTGTCTTCAAAAGAAGGATCCAATCAGTTTGTAGAAAGAAATATGGTGCAAGAACTTGCTTTGATTTGTCACATCTTTGAAAGCTTTCCATTTAACACAAGACACGGATTTCAACAAAAGATAAATGCCATTTTAATTAAATGGGATTTGATGTACCTTCACCTCCAATGCACTCTTTTTTTTTTTTTTTTTCAAATTGACTTCAACCCACCCTGGACTTTGACTACTTTTGGCTCCATTGCCATTCTTACAACACCGCTCATCAAGGAACATAGTGTCCCTTGTGAAACTGTTCAGGGTGTCCCTCAACTTTGTCCATCTTATATCATTCATCACCACACGTGCAAAAAGGGTTTTTGTCATTGTCACTCCAATTGCAGGACCCACAGAATAATGCCTTTTAGGACTACATAAACATTCAATGCAGCATAGAAAAAAAGAGTTCATTCCTGGAGTTATCTGAGCTTGAAATGGGGGCAGCCGTACGGTCAATCAAATTCCGTTTGCCTGCTAAACAGCTTAGCATGAAGAGATTTTATTGGGGAGTATTTTGGATGCCAGGCTACGATTCTGTTCGACAGCGAACACGTGCCAGTGAGCGCACCTTTAGGGAGATGCACCACCTACTAATATGTCATATTTTGTGGCGGGACGTGATTGCAAGCAGCAATCGGGAATTCTTTCCTGCCGCACAGAGGCGGCGCACCATCAATCATGCCCCTCGGACGCCCTATCGGGAGATTAGTTGATAAGTTGCCCTGCCTAATCTCGTTAACGTGTTAATTTTTCACATTTTAACGATTCGTTTGCTCCATGAATGCGTATCCGCCGACAATTTTCTTCTGAGAATAATTGATAAAAATAGCGCTCGACCGTATGATTCTTTAGAACCCATCCATTTTGCAGTCATTTTGAAATATTAGACTTCCATTGAATTCATTTACTCACGCTTAATCAAGCTTTAATTTGTGCGTTCGTCGGAGTCAGACAGTTCACGTAGTCTTTGCCGCGAGAGACGACTCCTGACGAGGAAATTCTCTCCAAGGACGGATTTTGAGTTGATGACGCCGATTGTAATCATTAATATTGATGATTAGTAGTCCTGAATACTGGGCGCTCGCTTTGGGTGTTGTTGTCTCGTCGTGGTTGAAACAATACTAGATTGTCTCCATTGGCGAGCCAGATGCATCGGTCTTAGATTTCATGTTAGATATAAAACTGAGTGAATTGAAACTCTGGTCATCTCATACTGAATAGTGTTCAATTGACTTCAAGACAGACAAGAAATATGCCTTCATTCAGTAGAATCTGTTTTTTTTTTAAGTTGAATCAAGAATGAATACATTAAATAAAGGAAAATCGCTCTATGCTATAAAAATAGAAATGTACCATATTTTCTGGACTATAGGGTGCACCGAAAAGCCTTCAATTCTTTCAAACGTTCCTGATTTATTTATCTAGCGATCCAGCTATTTCCTATCTATTTGCTATTTGCTACCTAGCCATTGGCAATATAGCTATCTAGCTGGCTGGCTAGCTATCTATATAGCTAGCTATTACCTATCTATTGGCTAGCTAGCTCGCTTTCTATTTATTTGAGTGACTTCCGGGCGCGTGCGGCTGCCACTGCTCACCCACAGACAAACTTATCCTGTGGCTGTAAACTGATATGTTTAATATTTGTTCGGGTTGATCTTGTTACCCCTTAAAGCTGTTTTATCTCTCCTCCGTATTTCAATGTGGCCACGCCAGAAGTATTTGGGTAAGGCTGACGTGGGAACATTGAAACTTAACTCATTGATGACGTCCATTTCAAAAAATAAGTTCACGACTCAGAAGGTGAGAAACGGAGACCCCCAGAAAGTTGTACGTCAAGGTACCAATGCACATTCGTAGTTCTTTTTCTCACGCGGTCACACAGCAAATAACACACAGCCTGCGGTCCGCCGGACCCCCGTGCGCAGTTTTCTGCTGGTGGATTTCCCCATCTGCATTTCTAGATAAGCACATGCAGAAAGAAACCCTAATACCTTTAAAGTTGGGGGGCGGGGGCGGGGGGGATACATCCCCTTGGTGTTCTTTCGCAGAGAGTGACGTCCAATAAATGGAATCAGATGCTATCGTGGCTGCTCAGTGTGTTTTGTAATCTCGCCACCAGCAAGCGGCGGTGTTTCGTCGGACCGTACTGTATCTCACACAAGCAGGTCGCTTGACGTTCCAAAAAAAAACGAAAAAAAAAAAAAAAAAAACACACGAGCGGCTTGATAACCCGCATACAGAATTGACGCTGACCTGAGTTGGGTTATCGCTGATAATGCTTTCAGCTCAGATTAGTGTTTGATGGATTTTACACATGTTGCTCTGGTGATGCCAGGGGGGAAAATGTGAGTCTTAGTTGAAGGCTTACATGTAGAGTATTGTGAAAAATTACAATGACTTTGCTGAATTACATTCTCACACTGACAGAGTGAACTGTTGGTTTTGGTTGCAATGTTTCTGAAAGCAGGAGCATATAAACACACACACACACACACACACACACACACACACACACACACACGGCAAATCAGGAAGTGTCAGTAGCGGGCTGAGGATTGCAGCGCTAGGCCTTCAGTAGTGCTATGTCTGAATCAATCCAAACTGAAAAAAGTGTGGTGTGATGTGATTTACTACTAGTCCACTAGAGGCTACCATTAGCCGGATATTAACTGACCGACCTTTTGTAATGATGCCCATTTTTTTTTCTTGAAAAGTCCTTCTTAAAAAATGGCTTTAACAGTAAATCTGCAACAAAATCCAGTTCTTCTCCTCCATTCCGCCATTGTGGGTTGACAAAACCGCCATTAAATCAAGATAAAAATATATGTGCTTATGCAGCTTGCGACGGATACAGTGTGCAAGCTCCGGCCAGTATGCTCTTCTCACTTGTGGCTAGTGATGCTATGATTGGCTAGTGACGAGCCAATTATGTGACAACCCAAGCCAATCATAGTTTGCCAAAACTCTTAGAGAGGTTAACTTGAACTGTGATCTTCATTGAAATGTATTTTTATGCTCCCGAGCGAGCCTGCGGAACTGATTGTGAAGGCGTCTCGGTATATTTCTGACCTGAATAACAAATGATGGCTGAAATGTCATTGGTTAAATGCTTCCATACGAAAACACACATCTGGAAACAGCGCAACAGGGGAAAAGTCATGACGGGAAACTGAAAGGCAATTTGGAATTATTAAAAAAAAAACATTCATATTAGTCTGCGATTCAGACATTTTTAGGCCAGCAGAGAATGTCTTGCAGGCCCCGACAGCTGACCACTGGTTAAACTACACCAAATGTTCCTTTCAATAAAATCCATCATCTGCACGGAATTGTTCACAGCTCAGCCGTCCTTAAAAGGTCGCGCGTATGCCAATGGATGTTTACGCTGACGCAATGTCTTGCAATTGCAATCGATGCCTTGCTTTAGAAACGGCACTCGTGCGCGTATGTGTTTTGTTTGCAACAACTGCAGTAAACAAGGGCGCATACAGATTGTCTTTGTGTGATCGGGACGAGTACACAGAACAGTGGATAATTGACTAGGCCAACAAACAGGCCCTGCGCAGCTTGTTGACTGTTAGCATTGTTTACGATAGATTAAGGCTTGCTCTGCAGAAGGAAGTCGGCAATCGAGTATCAATTTGATTGAAAGTGAATGCTTGGAACTTTTACGATGCTTAGCAAGGCAACTTGGCGCCGTTTTATAGACTTAGTCACTGGCCAATCACAGTATCACTAGTGTTCAGACGACACAAAGTACCCACAATGCATTGTGTGTGGCTTTCTCGGTCAGGCGCGCGACGTCACTTCCGGCGTCGCCGTCAACTGGAAAACAAGACTTCCTGAATATTCAGCGGCAGTCTTAAAAGGAGACTCTGGCTATGTGCCGTGGGATCTTTGTCAAATGCGCCCAGTCCGAGTCATTTGACAAATGATGGACACAACTGTCGGTTGACCGCCCGATGTTTTTTTTTGTTTTTTGGGGGCCGAAATTGTAGGGATTGATCATGGGGCATCAGGTCAAGGGATCACGCGGGTTGATCCTGCTCTTTGTTGCCATCCAAAGGATTGAAGGCCAGAGTGTCAATCTTATTTTCAACACAAACCCTGCGCTTTAGACAATTTCCAAGAGAGCAAAGGGGGGAATAAACCACCCTAATCCTTAATATCACAAATGTGTACAATCCCTTCTTTTCTTCTTGTTTTGACTTTGACCTTTTGCATCACAAGTGATCTGAAATCCAATTCCGAGGTTCTCGTCAAGCTGCCAAAAGCCAAAGTCGTCATCCAGTTCCTGACATTGTAATAAAAGATGATGCAATCCACAAGAAGCCACCCAAATCTGATAAGGCAGAATGGCTTTTAGCCCATTTCATCAGGGGGTCCTCACTTGACGCGAGAATTATTTTTATCTCCTGCGCTACATTGTCCGCCCGTTAAATATTAATGGCAATTCTTGCGCCGTATTTACATAGAATGCGCTCTCTGTAGGTCGGCCAACTTCAAGGGCAGGCTTGCGCTTTTCTTTTTTTCTTGGCCGTTGACCAACTAACTTTAAGTTCTGTTGAACGGAATGCAAGGTGGCGGCTTTTTGCTCTCACATTTGGATGTATCGAAGGTTGTGGCGTGGTTTCATCGTCAAGAAAGGGGACGCCGTGAATATTTCATCGGCGCACCTTTTGCTGCCTGCATACAGATAGATGTTCAACGTAGTAAAAAAACAAAAAACGCTTTGGCTTGTTTGGAGGCTAGCGTCGTGTCGTCAGGCACTTTGTAAGAGAAGCGCCTCTTCTTGTCACAGCGTGCAGGTAGAAAGGAAGATGCACACTTGCTGCAGATGTATTTCAATTCAATACAAGAATGCATGTCACCAACAATAGCTAATACAGTGAAACCTTGGCTTACCAACTTAATTGATTCCCAGAAAGTGTGTGTACGGCGAAAAGTGTGGATCCCAAACAATTATTTCCCATAGGAAACCATTACAATGAGAATAATACGTTCCCAGGTCCCCATAAAACATCATTTTTTAACTAAATAAGCCTTAAAACTACACACGATAGACCTTATTTTATGTCTAATAAATGTGCAATGGTGTTGTAATGAAAGAAAGCAACTGTACAGTATAATAAAGTTGTTTTACTGACCTTTGTGATGGTCGTTGATGGCTTGATGGGATGGATAGCTTTTTGCATCGAGGAGCTCTGGGTTGTCCATCTTGGAAGTTGTGATATTGCAACAGCAACAAATGCAGGCAGAAACATGAGAAACTTCATGAATAGCCGGTTCTCTTCAAATTGTACTGATGGCTTGTGCGGGTTATTTGTGGAGCCTGATTGATGGGACATTTTAACCTTGCTGTCTACACTCTGTCTTTGAACTATCAATAAAGTTGAAAGGAGTTCAAATGTCACTGTTTTTGTCACTTTTGTTCCACTTTTTCCTCCCCCCCCCCCCATTTATATTTTAGTTTCTAGCTGTGTCGTCTGCCTTTCCTGTGTGTTTCTGTTTCTGTAACTCCCCTTCTGACTCTCCCCGCTCACTGCGGCGCGTGTCCCCTCCCTCCTCGACCAGCTGCTCCCTCCTGCCTGCTTGTTTGGGATGCACCGCCATCATGGTGACAGTACGTAGCAAAATCTTCCTCGGAGGTGGTCCCCGATGCACCACGGTCTATGACGGCAGCTCCTCCTAATTCGAGCTGCACCTTACAGTGAAGCTTTTATGAATCGAACGCGCACATCCTAAAGCACCTGTTCACAAGGACAGGATGTTGTTTGTTTTTTTTTGCTATTTGTTGTCTAAGGCCTTTTCCCTCTTTTACTCCAAATCTTCTTGATATGTTGCCGTCTCATTAATTTTGCACGAATTCCTTGTCAGCTCATCAGCAGTTCTTAATAAAATCACTGCATAATGGCGAGGTAAATGACACCCTAATTGTGCCGGCATCAATAAATTATTCATCCGCAGTTTCCCTCCGACGTAGCCTTAGCGTTGGCTGAGGAAAATGTGAAGGATGGCGTGTACATGTACTTGGAGTGCAAATTCAATGACTTTGAGGGCGCCTTCTTGCCGCAAGAGCGTTGCTGACTGAACTCGGGACTAGATTACAGCATTATTCTTGAGGAATGATTGTGATGGATATATTGCGCATACTAATGCACTTGGTGGAGGTAAAACAAACAAAAAATTTGATTACCGGCAATGCAAGTAGCATCCTTGTGCTGTGTACTTGGACTGTAATCTTGCAATATGGAACAAATGAAGCAACCAATTAGGTCGACAACATCTCAACAACAACAACAACAAAAAAAAAAACCCAGCAGTATTCCCTTTTACCGGCTGATACAAACTTGGAATATTCCACTATTTGTACCATACATAAAACAAATGACGGCAGGAATCAAATCTCAAACTAGAAAGTCATCAGAACAAAAATGTCCAAATTAGCAAACAAAACCATGAGTAAAATACAGAGGGGGAAAAAAAAGGCGGCTGCCATTTCAGGAGATCCAAGAAGCGCCTCGCCGTTCGCAAACGACACATCACGCATTGTGGCACTCCGTCCGTGCGTTTCCCGAAAAATCGTTCCTATGCAAAGATTATATTGTGGTGAAAAAAAAACGCACAAAGTTCGTTAGCTAAAGCCTTCGTAAGCCGAGGTATCACTGTCATTTTAAAATGATGCCATTTTGTTTCTATTTGTGAGAAAAGCATGATGAGTGCTCTTGGCGTGAGAGGGCAACCAATGAATGGTTTGCCGATCACAAATCTGCTGGATCGGGTCACGTCGGAGGACGCGCAGCGCTGTCTTCATTGAGCGCTAACACAGCGAAATGCACGAGACGAGCTTAAACAAGAGTGCTCTTGCTGCAACCACAACAAATTGCTTTTCATAGAAGATCAAGGTGGCACTTTGACTGCATAATCCATGATCGTATTCAAGCATGAAGAGCATTTTTGTTGTTGTTGTTCTAAGTCCCTGCGGGCTACACAAGCGCTATTGTCAATGCGTGACTGCTGATGGCTTTCATTTGCAGGATGGACGCTCGGGCGCTCTCCCGTTAAAGGATGAAGCCTTATTGAAAAGCTTGCCCCGACCTGTGCAACTCTTCCCGTGTGGAAAGAACAGCTCGTTTGCATCAGCCATTGCCAGTCTATCTTCCTGACTTCCTCATGCAGAAAATGAGCGGAGCTCAGATAAGATACAACAGTGCACTGTTGGGCTACGTGGTAGATGCGCTCTTTATGGTGGCAAACACTGAACGTCCCGTGGAGCGGATCGGCAGGACGTGCTTGAATCGCATCGCATCGCATCGAGATTCGCGCAGCAATCAATCCTTGACGGTACATATCCACTTTTAGGCTTTTTGTTGTTGGCTCATTATCAAGCCTCCGATCGGAATGCAGACTGAGTTAAAATCAGCAAAAGACGGACGGTCATGTGACAAATTGTAATCAATTGTCATTCACGCAACTGGAGTTTTGAAGATTGTTTGTGACAATTCTTTTCATTTGTCGGTGGCGGGCCGTGGATTTCACCGCTAGGCCTTCAGTAGTGCTATG
Source organism: Hippocampus bargibanti (assembly GCF_051943395.1). Lineage (NCBI taxonomy): Eukaryota > Metazoa > Chordata > Actinopteri > Syngnathiformes > Syngnathidae > Hippocampus > Hippocampus bargibanti. The sequence goes on along the minus strand of NC_142745.1, from coordinate 223,863 downwards.
TCTGAATCAATCCACACTAAAAAAAAGTCCTGTCTGATTTACTACAAGTCCACTAGAGGGTAGCATTACCCGGGAAATGACAGAGCGACCTTTCTAAATGATGTCCATTTTTTTCTTGAAAAGTCCGTCTTGAAAATAGCTTTAACAGTAAATCTTCAACTAAATCATTTTCTTCTCCTCCTTCAGCCATTGTGGGTTGATTAAAAAAAACGTGATTAAATCAACACAATATATTTTGTGATGCAGCTCGCTACAGATACAGCGTGCTAGCTCTGGCCAGTATGCTCTTGTCACTAACAGCTTGCTCGCAAACTATGATTGGCTAGTCACTATCCAATCATAGTAACCATTTCTATTGGGTCATCAGCTAAGTAATGCTACAAATAACAAAAAGGCAAAACAATTGTAAGAAATTAGGAATAAATAAAATGGTTTCCAGTGATAAGACCCAATACTGATCAACAGCAAAAAGCCTTTGCGGTGGTTCTGATTGATCCACGTGTCAAGCCCTCGCGTTCGATATGACCGACGCGCAGGAAGGAGGCTGTTATTGGACGACGCTATCATCTGACATCTATTTTAAAAGCTGACAAGAAAGAGCATAGGAGCACACCCTTTTCTGTATTGCAAATCAAGACTCGATTATTCGCTTTTAACAAATGGGTTATAAGGTACAGCCATGCAATCAAATGAGGCTGAGGCGCAGAGTCAACCCTGTCCACAAGATGTCCTCCTTCATTGAGTATACACAACATGAATCAGTTCGAACAGGAGCATTCTCTGAGCAGCTCATTTTGTATTTTTCAGCCTGCTGCAGACAAAACTCACTTCAGCCACACAGGTAGAGGCCACGAGGAAGATGATGATGATGATGATGATAAAGAATTCAAACATCTTGCAGTGCCCGTGTGCTTCTTCCAGACCTGGGCTCTGAGCCAAAAGGCTCCCGGCAACACAGTGCAACAGCGCTCGTGTCTTTCAAAATGGTGTGACTCCACACATCGGGCTTCTCTCGTAGGTGCACGGTGACAATCGTTCAAAATAGAACAGGTCATTGGGGATTTTTTGTTTCATTAAATGTCATTAGGATCGTCGTCTTTGTTGTAGTTTTAAGACGGAAATGCTTGAGGAGGATATTCACGAAACAATTCACATGATGGATGGATGGATGGATGAATGTTTTCCACACAGGATTATAGATCCCTTTATTGGAGTCAGTGAAGGAGTTGATGTTGGACCAAGAAGCGTCTAAAATAATGTTCAGCAACATGCTCTCATCAAAAGACAGACAGATTGACAGACCAAACGACCGACCGACTGATGGGTAAAGATATACACAATAGATAAAGATATAGCTATAGTTATATATATATATAGATATAAATAATCTGTGATCTGAGTATTGTGTTTTTTTCAACAATCTGATGGACCTCTCCAAAAATCCAGGTGATGTAAAGTATTAACAGCAAGTTGTCACAATACAGTACTTGTGTCCAAACAGACCTGACAAGTTCCCAGGCGGGAGGCGCACTCAGGCTCGGAAAAAAAGCCTGATCTAGCGCACAGCAGCAGGAATTGACCCCCTTCGGATAAACTGCTCCCAAATGCCTCGGTGATATATAGCAACCTCTTGTTACGCGTTACCGTAGCCCCGTACCTCGCCCCCAAGCCAATTTCCCCTGTTCCCCTCAAGGTCAGCTCTCTTTGCTGCTGTACGTAGTAGCGGATCCACTCTGCCTCCACTCGTAATACATCTCTGGCTCCCTCATCCACTTCCTCCAGATATGTAGACCCTGTAGATATATTTTTGCAGCAATTGAACTCCCTTTACCAACATCTGATATGCTAACTGAAAAGTGGGTGACGTGCAAAGAACTGAAACTTAAAGCTTCTCCTTGTTTCCCTCTTGTGACTGGAATAAGAATCCAGTGTGTCTTTTCCTTATTGGGTCTTTATGACGAATTTCTCATTGATAAATCTGACAAGTTCCAAGCCAGCGACATGACATGACACGACACGCAGTTTCGAGCCCAGTACGGGTCGACAGTGTTGGGAAATTGCTGATGAATTCCTGAAAATAAGAAAGTGCAGTGGGAGACCTGCAATGTAGCAAGAAAAATAGCATTTAACATTCCCTCTGTGGCCACAAAGGCTCCTCATCTGGATAGATCCAAGAGCAGCTTGCTAGTTTGTTTCAAATGAGGCATTTGTTCCTGTTTTACAATGAACTGTCATGCAGATGATATGTGACACCTGCAAAAAGTACACCATTGAAGGCGCCACAAAGGAGAAGGAAGTACACACCAAAATGCCATTTTTTTCTCTCTCTCTCTCTCTCTCTCTCTCTCTCTCTCTCTCTCTCTCTCTCTCTCTCTCTCTCTCTCTTCTAAGCATGCGGCTTTTGGACGTTTATGCAAAAAAGAACACAAGCTTTCAAAATGAGCCAAGCCCCGTGGCCTTTCTAATCATTGTCAATGATTGAATTGCGTTTGTTTGGATTTCAACAGAACCGATACATGATGAGGAAAAACCAATCACAAAGTGTATTCTTACCGCTCTAAATCTCTGCGGTGTCACGACAAGAACAGCACTTGAGCACACCGCCAAGAAAATAATACCGCTGTCCTTTTACCCAAACCAAGAAGCCTGCTATGGTTCAAAGGTTGCACTTTGCCACAAGAAATCCAGACTGCTGGAAAATACAAAGAAGAAAATGTCCTTCTACTATGGAACCAAACACGTTCCTTGTGTGTTCTACGTACTTGGCAAGAAAAATAATTCTGATTCTGAATACTAATATGGAATAGATTCACCGTGCTTACCTGGACAACGACAACGCAGTGCTGAATGACGTTCAAGAGTGCTAGAAACTCTCTCACTCTGACTCTATACCAGCGGTTCTTGTTGGAGGCACCGAACCCTACCGGTTTCCTTCGCCAAAGCCTTTTTTTCAATGACACTGCCCACTAACTGCAGACTAGACTGAGGGGTGGACCTCTGCGGCGGAGGATCCACCGAACCCCAGAGACCGACTCAGCGGACCCGAGGGCCTTGGGTCTGTGTGAGCTCTCACTCGTACAGGAGTGGTCCATCGATGAAAAGGTTTCTTCAGCCGTCATCTGTACAAATTTGAAGGTGTCGACACCTTCAAAGAAGTACAGATGACGACTGAAGAAACCTTTTCACCCTAGAGCCTTGGGTTCGATCCAACCCAGTTTAAGAACCATTGCTCTATACAGTATACTGCAGTAGTTTGGGATCTCTTCTTTGTTGGTTTCTGCATGATTGTATTACACTGCTCATTTGTGCCAATGTCGCCATGACTAAGAGCGAGGATTAATTAATTACGATGGACAAATGATTCCAGTTTGTACACTCTTTTAAACAGAATGTTTAAGAGTGTTTCACTGAATGTTGTTGTGTACATCGGACACATTTTGACTTTGGCTGAGTTTGCTACACAATGTGACGTCTATCTGGGGTGCAGAAAACAAAATATTGTGGAGGTCTTTGTGAGGGTGACATGCATCAAGGTGTTCACAAAGCAATTTGGGGCTTGCTTTGTGAACGAGCCCAGCACGCTTCAATGTTATCGCTGGGATTGTGTATGCGACACAAAGGGAGCAAAGCGACACACACCGGTGGGCGCTACAATGACGAGCCAAGACAGCGTCGGAAGCGACAGCTATTGGAAAGCTTCCTCAATCACATCATTTCTTCATCTTTTGTCTTAGACATGTGCAAAAACGTGTCCACTCCAGTGCCATGGTTTTTGTCATTTTCACTCCAATTCCAGGAGCCGCAGAATAGTGACTTTTAGGACTACATCGACATTCAACGGAGCATAAGAAAGCTTCGACCTGTAGAAGGTGAAAGCTCTTGAACAGAATGAATGCTTCCTTACTTTGAGCTAATTGAGTTTAGGAAACATTCATCATGTGAGCCTTGGAAGGAGCCGGATCCCTCTCAGGGCATCAAGACTTTTCTTTGTAGCTCCGGCACCTTCAAGGTTCATTGGCAGCCACTTTTTTTGCCCCACAAGTGCGTCTTTGCGTTGGTCGCCTCGCAATCACACTCAGTCACGACCAAGTTGCAGAGGCGCTACGGCCTTTATTGCTTTTCGCGTTGGCGCGGCGGGGTGTTGTTTTGCTAAGCAACTCCGCTTCGGATCATGCATTCAGAGTGTCAAATGAAAAGCTGCACGCGGCGCACCTTGGGGCCTCGGCCACACTCGTGAACCTTGAAGGAGGACGTGGGCCATGACGCCTTCCGGCTGATTACACTGTGCTGTATAGGAGCCGTCTTTAGCTGAGATCATCAATTTTAAGCCCACAGAAAATGCTGGATGGACTTAGTCCCCTCGCAAACACAAGCTGTAAATACACCAAACAGCACGTAGCAAATGGGCGTTCATGAAAGCTCACTTACAGCTTCTTCACGCAGAGCGAGATTGTTGACAAAAAATGTGAGATGACGGGTCTTTTTTTTTTATATAAACAAATAGGCTGTGGTAGATAAATAAGTTTAAATGGCCGTATTTTCCAGTGTGTGAGGCGCACTGGACCATAAGGCGCACCTTCAATGAATGAAAAATGCTTTCCAAATACAATGATACCTCAGTTTACGAACTTCATTAGTTCCCAGAAAATGTGTGTAAGGCCAAAAGTTTGTCTGCCAAACATGTATTTCCCATAAGAAATTAGAATGGACATAAGTCACCCATTTTAGGCGTCATTGTATCTCATCTGACTTGTTGAAGAGAAACACACTCAAGGTTCCCCCTAATTCCACCTTCATTCAAGAAAATCTTCTTCTTTTCCCTTCAAGGCGTCGTCGCCACAGCAAATCAGTGTCTTTAGAGGTTTGATCCGCACGTTTGTCATTCAACAAAATGTTGAATCTATTTTGAAAATGTGCTGTCTAAGTCAGTGAAAATATTGATTCACAGCCCCTGTCCCATCAAACATTGGGGAGCGCAGAACAATGTATGGAATTCATCCATACATCCATTTTGTTTGGCTTACCCTGTTCGGCCTCTCGGGTAATATGAGGCCCATTCAGTATGCGATGTCGTGGACAGGTCACTAGTCAATTCTTGTCAAGATGACTTGATGCAAACAGTAAAACACACGACATCCTAGCATACAAGATATGACAAGTCGGAAATTCAGAGTCACAGGGGTAAAACATTCCAGCAAGTAGGCCTCCTGAGACGTGATGAGTCAGATGTGAAAGTCTTCATTCCAGTCTTTCCAGAGTCTTAGTATGACTAAAAGCTATTATGGGAGCGAAAAAGACCCCACCACAGGCTAGTGTTAAGCCAAAGAGGAAAATGAAAGAAGATGACGGTCGAGCAAAAGAAGGAGATCATCGAAAAACACCAACGAGGTGTGCGTTTGTGTGACTTAGCGTCCCAGTACCAGTACGCTAAGTCGACCATTGCTACGTGTAGCTAAGGGTCTTTCTGTGTTGTCTAAGTAACGGTTTCCAGCAATAGAAGAGGTTGAAAACTTCTGTTGATTTGGATGAATGAAAAGCAGCTAGCATTGGACATTACGAGTGGGGGTATTATCGCCCAGAAAGCACAGCAACTTCACTCGGATATCATCAAGAGGCATTTCTTTCATTACGATACAATCGCACGTTTATTATACATAACATCAGCTATATTTTGTGTAGTTTTAGGGCTTATTTAGTTGAAAATGATGTTTTTTATGGGGACCTGGGAACAGATTATTCTCATTTTTAATGGTTTCTTACGGGAAATAAATGTTTGGCAGACAAACCTTTCACCTTAAGCACACTTTCTGGGAACCAATGAAGTTCGTGAGCGGAGGTATCACTGATTAAGAGCGAGTTCTCTGAGGTATGAGGTTAGTGCCCGGAATGTGCTCAGAAGTGTTGAAGTGATTTTCCAGGACCAAAAAGCTGTTGGCAACACTGAGCCTCCAAACAAAGAAAAGACATGCCTCACGACGATAAGGTTTCACATTCCCAAGCTTTGATACAAACTCTCTCGCTAGGAAGGAAACGCCTGGCCGAGGGCTGACCCGCAAAGTGTTCAAAATGACACGGATCGACAATATCCCTTGTTGGATGGGCCCGACTTGTAATATTCAGGTGCGGATAAATCAGCCAATGGAGGAAGTCGCTGTGTCGGAAAGCATCTTATCTCTTAGAGTGCAGACACGACTGGATATCCTCGTCGGTCAGAAACGCCATCGGGCCCGGTCGTCAATGAGCGCGACCTGTGCGCATGACGGAGGGGTGGGGAAAGCATTGTAAGGACATGCTACTAAGCCTCCGCGGGGCTAATAAGAGCTGAGCCACCAAAGTCCCTTGCACCAAATGTGTCCAACTTTCATCTGGGCGCTGAATGCACTCCAAATGTTGTCTAGTTATCTAGGGAAGGAAAAAACCCATCCGGTTTGAGACCGAGTTGAGATTGCGCTCAGACTGGATGTCAACTGACAGATGATTTTCGGAGCATCTGTGAAGCATATCGGCTGTATTGCTTTCGCTCGGTCGGCGAGGAGTCTGCCCTCCACGATCTGCAGCGACGTGTCCCGCTCAGCTTATCTGGTCCGATTTTGAGAGCTCCTGCTCGGCGAGGTAAGATACTTCCCACTTTTAACTACTGTTGCCCAATTTATTGGGGAATTGAAAATATGACGTGGAGCGCCGTTCCACAATTTCTTCCGGTTTTGGTTTTTCTTGCCAGAGAGATGCCGATAAAGCGCTGCTCAGACCTCTGGCAACTTTTTTTCCCCTACCGCGAGGTGGCAGCTTCGTGGTAGGGACTTTTGTACAGCCACCCCCATTTCAAGATCAGATAACTCCAGACCCGCGTAACCTAGGAATTAACTTTTTTTCTGGTTTCGTTTTGTGTCCATCCAACTGACTGTAAAGTAATCTAGAAATGTCTGACTTTTTGTACTTCTTGTGTCAAAAAAATCTGCCAAAATATTGAGAGTGTGTTATTTTCTTCAATTCTGACCTGTGAAACCAAAATCCTTGCAAAAAAATTGCTCCCAAGTCAACCTACTTTGACCATCTAACGGACTCAAAAGTATTGTAGAAAAGTCTGACTTTTGATGTATTGTCTAAAAAAAAAATCTGCCAAAATGTTGAGTGTGTGTTATTTTCTCCAATTCCGACCTGCGCAACCAAAATTCTTGTCAAAAATGGCTCTGACAAAAAAGTCAACATACTTGGACCGTCTTCCTCATTGTTAAGTAGTCTAGAAAGCTTTGACTTTTTTTTACAGATTGTCTCAAAAAATGCGCCCAAATATTGGGGATGTTTATTTTCTCCAATTTTGCCCTCGTTTCAAGGTCATGTAACTCCAGAGCTATATCGTTTAGGAATGTACTCTTTTTTTTTTATGAAATAAGAGAGTCTAATGTTTCTTATGCAGCATTGAATGTTTATTTTGTGGAATTGGAGTGAAAATGACAACAACCCTGGCACTGGAGTGGACACATTTTTAGCACTTGTCTGGCAGTGAATGTGGGCGTTCTCAAAGTGGCGTCGACGTCCGTCCAAGTATGATGCGACGATCTCATTTCCCGATGCAAATATTTAATATTCATTTATTTTCAATGAGACAAAAAACAAACAAAAACCAGTCAGGAGCCGCAAGAAGCCCCAAAGCCGTGCTGCGGGCAGAATGAATGAAATTGCTCCAAGCCATGAGAAAGCTACACGTTCATTTGATGATTTTCAAAGGGAATTCTTGGCAAGTTAGTGTCTGTACAAAGCTAGTCAGGAATGCCAAATGGACAATATTAGCTTCAGTGGAGGATTTGTTGTATTCTTTTCATATTAGCCCAAAGAAACTGCTCTTATCTCAACATTCACTTGGCTGAAATTTGCATGTGGCGGGCAAGTGGCAAGTTGTGTCCACTTTGGGCAGTAATGTGCACACCCACTGAGTCTCTGCAGAGGCCCCCCACCACCACCGCTTGCCTTGTGCTGCTGTTTGTTTGTTAAGAGGCACAAAAGCAAGCCAATGCTCTTTATTTTCGATCGTTAAAGTTTCCGGGGCATGAATGTTTCTCCCTGTCACAGATCATTTATTGACATTAATTTTCACCAGTTCAGTTTACAACTTAGCAATCAATCCTTTGACACCAATGCCTTTTTTCTTTTCGTGATCGGTGTGATTTTGCGCTTTTCTCCGGAGCCTCGTCCCTCCGTGTTGACCATTCATCAACTGCAGTCAGCCGTTGAATGGCGGCACAGACAACACAGTTCCCGCCCAACTCGCTCCCACATGGACGCATAGCAACTATTTTTGGACAGCGAATATCTTTCAAGTGGGTGTTCTTGCGTTCATGCTGATCCTTAATCTACAAATTTGCATAGACGACGAGAGTGAAGCGAGAACATTGGTCAGTAACACCCAGCCATTGTGTTGTGACATACTGTACAGTGAGTGATACCTCACTTTACGAACTGATTTGGTTCCCAGAAAGTGTGTTCAAGGCAAAAAGTTCCTCTGCCAAACATTTATTTCCCATAAGAAACCATTAAAATGAGTATAATCCGTTCCCAGGTCTGCATAAATCAGAATTTTCTACGCAATAAGCCTTAAAACTCCACAAAATATACCTTATTTATGTATAATGAATGTGCTATTGTATTGTAATTAAATAAAAAAAATGTACTATACAATAAAGTCGTTTTATTGACCTTTGTGATGGTAGTTGTCAAAGGATGACAAACTTCCAGGTTCTACATCAACGACCATCACAAAGGTCAATTAAAAAGACTTTATTTTACAGTGCAGTTTATTTCTTTCATTACAATCCAATAGCACATTTATTAGACATAAAATAAGGTATATTCTGTGTCGTTTTAAGGCTTATTTTGTAGAAAATTATGTTTTATGAGGACCTGGGAACGGGTTATTCTCATTTTAAATGGTTTCTTATGGGAAATAAATGATTGGCAGACAATGTTTTCGCCTTGCGCACACTTTCTGGGAACCAAATCCGCAAGCTGAGGTATCACTGTCTGTATTTCCTTCTTGTGAAATAAAAAAAGACATTTTGCCAGAAGAAGCAATGGATTCTCTCAAATTCAAAAATGAATGGCTGAATGTGGAAGTAAGAAGCATTTGGGTAAAGCAGGTGACACGGGCGGTGCGTGTGAATGGCGTAAATAACAACACGTTGTCCGTTTCTCCCTCATTTGCTCACGAGTTAAGTGCAGGAGTAACATTTACAGCTGCATAGCAGCAGCCAAAATCCCAACTCAATAACAAAAGTTCTTCAAGGCATTAAATATTTATTTCTCACTATGCAGACGTGGCCGATCCAATAAGTTTGTACGACCGCTCTTTTATAAGACAATTTGTCAAGCAAATCAAGTAGAAAGCGACTCAAGATAAAGTGGCATTTGATCGAGCTAGGGGGGGCTACGCAGGCAGCTGTGTGACTTCTTCATGCCGGATGTTTTCTCCTCTTCTGCGTAAACAACACAATAAGGTGTTAGACTCTGCACGTGGACTCAGATTCATCACGACTGAAGCGAGTCTGCTGGAGATCAGTGGGTGGGAGCGCATGCGGAGCCACGCTAGCTCCCTGAACAGCATCTTCAATCTCACACCGTGTTTGTCCGCCGAGCAAAAATATTCAGTGCTCGGTTCAGAGGTGTACTTTAGTCATCGTTTGGTGATCAGCCCTCAACGTAGCATAATTTCAGTCCAGCTAAAAAAAGAGGGTTAAACGGTATCATGGTCATTCTCGTTAGTTAGGGTATTTAATTCAAAGCACACATTTAATGCAGCGTAAGAAGAAACCTCAGACTCTCTTCTTTTATTAGAAAAAAAGAATGAATTCCTAAATGATATGGCTCTAGAGTTTTCAGAGCTTGTCCAAAATACAATGCAAAACATACGGTACATATTGGTTGAAGCAATATTGAACAAATTCCCGAATAAATACGTGAATGGCAGTTAAAAGGGACATGGACTCAAGACGTTTCTTGACAATTACATGGGGTTCTTTACGCCCCCACTAGAATGAACACGGTATTCTGAGCAATATTAATTTTAGGAAATGTGAATGAAGCCATCCATTTTTATTGAGCCGAGAAGGCAGCCATTTTTGCCACTCGCCACTGAAAATTGAAAATGACATCACAGTTGTCCAATATGACCAATCGCAGCTCGGCTTGCAAATGCCACATGACCAAAATCCGAAAACGGTTAAACCATGATTGCCGGGGACTGGAACCTTGAGCAACTGTGATGTCACTTTTGTCGACAGCGGCTGGCAGCAAAACCCGAGATGGATCAAAATTCATTTGTGTTGACGTCCATGTAAAGAAGAGAAAATCCCAATGAATAAAATGGTTCTTTTCTGCAAAGGTCCTCCTGTTTGCGGCACATCACATCGAGAAACAGAAAGCAACGTTTGCTCTTGAAAATGGCGCCGGCCGTGGGAGGTCCCGTGGGCTACACCCCCCCGGAGGGCGGCTGGGGATGGATGGTGGTGATCGGGGCCTTCATCTCCATTGGCTTCTCTTATGCCTTCCCCAAGTCCATCACCGTCTTCTTCAAGGAAATTGAAACCATCTTCAACGTCTCCAGCAGCCAGGTCTCCTGGATCTCTTCCATCATGCTCGCGGTCACGTACGGAGGAGGTAACTACATGTTCACAAAGCGCACCATTTGTGTCAAACTGTCATGTTCGATGAAGTGTCCCCCATCAGAATCACTCATCTTGAAACACAACCCAAGGAATCAAACCAAACACTTGGGCAATATTTCATTTGCAGCAACGGCGGCGGAATAACTCGTTTGTGTGCCCATCATTTGTTTAACAAGTGTCTGGGATTTTTTCACATTATTTTCCACGTTCTAACTCTCTGAAGTTCTATTGGACCGACCCCCTACCGCTTCAAATTGCTCAAACTCATTTGAAGACTCTCAATTGTCTTTGCAGTTGACAAAACATGAGCGTTGGGTGAAATTTGGGATAGGCTTGATGGATTGCTACGCATCCTCAATGCGTTTGCTTAGATGTTTGATGAGATGAATGAAAAGACGCAGGGCAGGTGATGATGGAGCAGCTTTTGTCGACTCTGCACGATATTCCTCGGAGGGGAGCAGAAAGATGGCAGCCGCCCTTGCTGCTATCTGCTCCACATCGAAAAGTGTTCCACTTCTCGTTGTTCCGATGCTCGACAAATGGCTAAAAGGGATGAAAGTGACCCTTTTTGTGATATCTGAAAAGTTGTGGTCACAACTTCCAAGATGTTCAACCCAGAGCTCCTTTTTGCAAAAAGCTATCCATTCCATCAAGCCAGCAACGACCATCACAAAGGTCAAGAAAACGACTTTACAGTTTATTTCTTTAATTACAATACCATAGCACATTTATTATACATAAAATAAGGTATATTGTGTGTCGTTTCTAGGCTTATTTAGTGGAAAATGATGTTTTATGGGGACCCTGGAACGGATTATTCTCATTTTAATGGTTTCTTATGGAAAATTAATGTTTGGAAGACACACTTTTGGCCTTACACACACACTTTCTGGGAACCTATTAAGTGTGTAAGCCAATGTATCACTGAATTTACATTTCAATGTAAATATACACAGATGACAGCAAGTGGCACGTTAGAAATTGAAAGTTAGCAGGGAGAGAGAGGCGTTTGCGGGCGACTGCGGCGCTGAAGCTTTTGCCTGCTTAGCACTGGCTGCACGTCAGCGGGACGAGTTCATTAAGCGACTGTTGCACACCTCTCGACTCCCTCCATTTTGGATCCATTACCTTCATCATATTCCGCAGCGGTTTTTATCCCGGGCAGCTCTCCCCGCGGCCCTTCCAGGAAAGAACTCATTGATAGCTCGGGGACGGCCTGCATTACAATTTCAAGAGCCTTTGTCTCGCGTGGCACCGCCAAATGAGTTTGGACAACCTCTAAACAAAAACTGTCAGTTTCCATTTCCATGCACCGGGCAAGAAGGCCATCTTCCCCGTGGGCCCTACCTAATAGACACTCAAAGCCTCCAACAAAAACCCATATATGGACCAATTTCACGCATTGTACGGAAAGTCGAAGGAAATGTGCTCATGGACCATATTTTGTGCTACGGGCGGAAGATTTTTCACCACTGCTTTACAGAATCCTCACATGGCTGCGGAACCGAATACTTGTGGCTCGGTATCATTCTAAGAGCCCCGCATTAAAGACGCGCTGATATTGTAGCACAAACGTGATAAGTCCACAACCTCCATCCGCATGCTGACAAAAGAAAAACCCAAACTTCCAATCTTTTTTCAAATGAAGTCCGTTTAAGGAGATTGCACCAACAAATGACATCTGTCAATGTGTTATCCATCTCCAAATCGTATAAATGATTATTTCATTACAGCTCTGGGTTTTTTTCTTTTCTTTCTGACGAATCCTCTTATTAATGGAATGAAAAGGCATCCGCTGCGGTGCACCGCTGACAAAAATGATGCACGAGTTGTTGGGGGTTTGACTGGCCTCGGATGTGGCGCTGCGGCTCTCTTGTGGGCAAAAAATAGAATTGCAGTCTCATCCAATCAGAAGCAAGATACCGTATACAGGCCATGGTGCGTGTGCTTGTTTCTATCTTCCCAGGTCCGATCAGCAGCATGCTGGTGAATAAATATGGAAGTCGTCCTGTCATGATGCTGGGAGGATGTCTTTCCGGATTGGGCCTTGTCGCCGCCTCTTTCTGCAACTCTGTCCAAGCATTGTATTTTTGCATTGGTGTCGTAGGAGGTAGGATACTTGACGTTATTCCGGTATCTTTTTTAATCAGCAAATATGTACTCCGCCGGTGTCAAAGGCAAGGCCCTGGGGACAAATCTGGCCCCCACATCATTTTATTGCTCCCATGAAAGCAAATCAAACTTTTGCAATTCCATCATGCTTGCTAAAGTCCTAAGCAAAATGTCAAATTGTCCCGTGTAAAGCACAGTCACAGTCATTATTTTGGACAAAACTTCTTCTTTCTTCTTTTCCTTTGGACTTTTCCCACAGCCAATCAGTGTCCTCCATCTTCAGAGGTTTGATTGGCATGTTTGTTTTGGCCAAGCTTTGACGTCGGATGCCCTTCCTGACGCAACCCTCTTTATTTATCCGGGCTTGGGACCGGCACAAGAAGACACTGGCTCGTGTCCCCTTGCGGCTACAGAACAAGCAACTCTATGAACTCAATCAAGATGAAGATGCTCAGTAAAAGGCTCCCAAACACAAAATGGTCACGGGCACAGCCGCATTCAGCAAACGAAGCAAAACTAGACTCACCATTCATTCATTTGCTGTGCGCTCTATGTGTGCTCGCAGTGGATTTCTTCAGTAGTGTTACGCCTAAATCAACCCAGACTGGAAAAAAAAGGGTGGTGTGATTTACGTGATTTAAGTCCACTCGACGGTACCATTAGCCAGAAAAAAACTGAGCCACCTTTCTTAATGATATCCATTAAGAAAGATGTCCATAATCACAGTTTGCAAAAACTATGACGTTACGTTGGTCCACCTTTTGGTTGCCAACTCGAAATCTGATTGGTTAGGTAGATTTCTGAAATGTGATTGGTTAAATGCTGAAACACGAAAACACGTCTGGAAGCAGCGCAACAGGGGAAAGTAATGAATTTGGAATTATTTGAGAAGAATTCATGGAAACATACTATTAACATCAGTCCGTGATTGAGATTCATAAGGGCCGCTTGAGAGGAAACCGTAACAACAATGTGGCCCGTGGGGGGGAAAAAAATGAGTCTGACACCTCTAATGTACACATATGCCTGTGACTGTGAAACTACAATTATCGGTTGTCCAAATGCTGCAAAGCAGACAGTTTTCCTCAATTGAAAGTGATTTCTCTCTCGTCCTAGCCCATTTTGAAGGAATGGCCCTTTCTGGTGTAAATGATCCACTCATATCATATCATGCCTAAATGACATGAGCGAATGTGTGGTAGTAGAACCCAGATTGTTTAAAAAAAAATCGCAAAGGGCAGAGCTTCATTCACGATGATTTAGAAAATGGCAGACCTTTGCCCAACCTAGCTTCGAAGAAATGGCAGGAGAAAGTGAACGGAGATTGTGTACGGTAAATTAATCACGCAGTGTGATGACATATTTGACAAAATGCCTAAAATAGACTGCAAAAGATGAACGTTGTTTCTTAAATTTCACCTTTCGTGCTTGGCCGGACCCTCCAGAATTCCAGTTTGATACCATCCAAAAGTTCCGTAATTGTGATTGTGCTTTAGGTTTGGGATTGTCCTTCAATCTCAACCCCGCCCTGACTATGATCGGGAAATACTTCTACATGAGGCGTCCCATTGCCAACGGCATTGCCATGGCCGGTAGTCCAGTCTTCCTTTCCACGTTGGCGCCTCTCAACACATGGTTCTACGACCGCTTTGGCTGGAGAGGAAGCTTCCTCATCCTGGGCGGCCTGCTGCTCAACTGCTGCGTCGCCGGTTCTCTTATGCGACCCATCGGACCCAAGCCCAAGCCGGCGGAGAGCACGACGGAGAGACGGAGCTGTTCGCAAATCATGAACAGCTTCATCGACCTGTCTTTGTTCAAGCATCGTGGCTTCTTGCTTTACATTTCGGGCAATATCGTCATGTTCTTTGGCCTCTTCGCACCGTTAGTATTCCTGAGCAATTTCGCAAAGAGCAAAGACATCCCGAAAGAGAGAGCCGCTTTCCTGCTGTCCGTCCTGGCGTTTGTGGACATGGTGGCCCGGCCCTCCATGGGCATTGTGGCCAACAGCAAATGGGTTCGGCCGAGGATCCAATATTTTTTTGCGGCTTCCGTGCTGTACAACGGCGTGTGTCACGTCTTTGCTCCCATGTCGGTTGACTACAAAGGCTTTGTGATTTACGCCATGTTCTTTGGCTTTGCTTTCGGATGGCTGAGCTCCGTATTGTTCGAGACGCTGATGGACCTGGTGGGAGCGCAGCGCTTCTCCAGTGCCGTTGGCCTGGTCACTATCATCGAATGTGGCCCCGTGTTGCTGGGACCGCCTTTGCTAGGTAACCCACTCAATCGCAAGCATTTCAGTGGAGCCTTCACAGTCGAACACCATCACTTCTGGCATACGTAGGACACAAGTAAAAGTAGAAGCAAATCGACGATTCATTCATCGAGAGCAAATTCATTAATAACAAAACGCAGGTGAACTCTTGTTGATCACTCGAGTTGCATTCCAGACTTTCACACCCACACAAAGGGAACATTTAGTGACCTGCCATTCATTTTTTTTTGGAAATGTGAGATGAAACTAAAGTAGCCAGAGAAAACCCACAACAGACTCTGTTTCGACAGATGTCATGACATTTTTTTTCCTGAATCTTCGAAACAACTTAATACAACTAGATATCATGAGACTTGTTAGGACTCCAAATCACGTCCACTTTGCCGGCGTTTGACTGTGAAGGTATCAAATCATACTCTGGTGTTGACTATACTAATGAAATCATAACTTTATTTTCCTCCTCGCAGGGAAGTTCAAGGATATCTATCACGACTACAAATACACGTACCAGGGCTGCGGGATCCTCCTCATCGTCTCTAGTTTCTTTCTCTTCATGGGTATGGGTCTCAACTATCGGCTTCTGAGGAAAGAGAAGAAAGAAGAAGAGCGAATGACCAGAGTAGATCATAAATCCTACAGAGACAATACGGGCAAGGTGGTTGAGGCCAGGAACACAGATGCTGTCTAAGTGGAATCATTTTATGTCACTTGGGTTCAAGTCATAGAGATAAATCTGAAAGCTTCCTGCCTCATTCAAGACAAATGTCGAGTGAGCAAACACTTTAGTTTGGACCACCCAACAAAAAACATTTATATTGTACTATCACAAGCACATCATTGGAAAATATTTATATGCTACTATATGAAAACATTCGAAATAAGGTCTCTTATTGTGTCAGCTTGCAATAACCATTACATTACACTGTATGATGTTTTCTCCTATTTTTATGATTAAATGTAGTCATAAATGCCGAATGTTATTCTACTTGTGTCACTATGTTGAAAACAAAATGTTACTCTTTTTTTTCTTGACGGAAAATTTTGTGGAATGATTGCATGGTTTGCATCTTCGTGTGAACAGGAATGCATACTAAATGTCTGACTGACAGAGTTGCTGTACTCATATATTGCATTCACGATTACAAAGGAAGTCTGCAACTTCCAAATTGTTTATTTTTGCTTCACACAAATAAATAGAAAAGACCTACAATGATTGTCTCGTGGATTCATTTCTTGCTCATGATTCTGGACTTGTCGAAGCTAGATGGACAGATGCCAAATGGATATGTACAATGTAAATACTGAATCAAGTGTGTTTTCCAGCACATGGGCCATACTCTACCTCAATCTGGCCCACGGGGCATTTACATTATCATACATTACAGTCGTAATGTATGATAATGTCATTTGTTGCATGAAATTAAAATGTTTCCCTCAAATTGGTTTGGATGTATTAATTAATTAATAATAATACATTTTATTTGAAAGCGCTTTTCATCATACTCAAAGACACATTACAAAAGTTTTAATCAATTTATATAATTGAATAATGGGTTTAACGTGTGTCAGTGTGTTGAATTATCAGACCACGGGTTTAATGCTTAATTACATTTGATTTGGTTTATTAATCACGATTGGAATCGTGACGCCGATTTCAAATGTATGCGTTAACAATACACCGTGTTGAAATTGGAAATATCGTAAGCATAACGGCAAGTGTGTTCGTGATTTGTTTTTAATTAGACGTTAATATGCCGGCGCCATTTTGTCAAATTAACTGACCTGCCACACAAGCCGTTCCGTAACGTTGATGAATTTCTAGGTAAGAAACGAGTTTAAAAACGTATCCGGTCGCTTTCGCTTGTTGTTGTTATCGAAAATTATTTGATTTGGCAAGTCGTCACGGACAGGTACGACTCTGGATATTCAGGAGCTCAACATTTCGCTCGTTTTTAACAACTACGTACATGTATTGTCGCCAACAGCATCGGCTACTTCATCTTGAACGAACTCAACACATTTACTGTCGACGTTTTCGTCATATCTAAAGGTGAGCTCTCGTTACATTTACGCTACAAAAATAATCATTATTTGAAGAAGTACACCTGATGAGTATTCCTTTCGTGGCCCTCTTTCAAACTTGATGACTAGATGTCCAAAGACGGACGCTTCAACTTCAAACTTTTGGTGCCACCGAGGGTGAATAATAACAGCCAAGTGTATGCGGTTAAACCACAAGAAAATGTCGAGAACAGAGCTGAGCTGGTCAGTATTAAGTATTTATACCTAACTACATTGTTATATATCTGCTAATTTACTTATTATATACCTACTATGCGTTTTTTCTCTCTTACAACATTTGGGCTAACTTTACAAATTAGTTTGTCCAAATTTGATTATCCAGTTTTGTCAACAATGGGCAAAAAGGCATGAATCTCAATCACTGTTGAGTGTTTGGTGGTTTGAGGTACGTATTTAGGATTTATAAAGCATGGGAAATTTAAAAATAAAGGAACCTGAACCAATGAGCAACGACAATGGCAACATCATTGAAGAAGCAAGATATTACCAAGCCGTTAACATCGTCAGCTGCAAAGATGATTAATGGTTCATGTTCTACTTCTTTCATAATTTTGCCCCTGTGAAATGTAAATTTCTCCACTGTGGGACGAATAAAGGTACATCCAATCCAATGGCGAATGTGCTGTATCCCGTCCACTGACAAATCAACAACTTCTGGCATGCGTCTAATCGAAAAACACATACGTACCTGTACAAGTGAGGCGTGTTTTTTTCAAGTGGCCAGTTTAGCAAGCTTCAGTCATGACTTCACTATGTTGGCAAAGGTATTAGACCACGTTTTGTTTTTATCATTGTACAAATTATCAAAATAGAACCCCAGTCTATGCTTTTTTAAATTTTATTTAAGGAGTTGAATCAATACTTTGACTTTATAGTCTTTATTTACTGAAGTAGTGTTATTTCTACCTTTGGTATACCGTATAGTGTGTGAGAGCGATGTTCACCATGCACCTGTGGCGTATTGAGAAAATAACCAATCAACATCCATCTATGGTGGATAAAAAAAATCTTCACACCTTTTTTTGTGAGTTTTTGTGACATAAAAAAATGTAAAGAAACGTTTGTGCAACCACATTATCTCAGGTGTTTATTTTTATTTTCCTTCTCAAAAAGATTGCCTTCATTTCAATTGAATTTTAATATCTTATAAAACATGCCGGTGACAAAAAATATTTGGAATGGTTGATGATTATAATTTATTTTGGTGCCTTTTTTGGGTAAAAAAAATCTTAGCGTCTATTTCCACTGAACATATATTGGCCTACTGCTTTTGTTTAGGGTCCTAGTAAATATTTTGTGAAAGACCAAAACACTCCAGCCCAAAATAAAAGTGCTGTCGCGCCAACTAAACCAATCACACAAGGTAACGTCTGCTGCGGAACACACATCTAAAAGATAAGGATGTACTGCGTCAAGTTAAAAGGTTGAATGTTATTTGCGTCCTTATAAGATTGCCTCAAGATGACAGTGGCCCCAACAGAGAGAGTGGAGGTAATGTAATGTCTTTTATGCAACTTTTCCTGCTGTGAAAAGAAAATTCAAAAACAACGATTCACATCGGAGGGTAAATAATCTGGCTCAAATGTTCCTCAGAGCGACTGTACTCCTGGAGAGCTTTGTTCGAAAATGTTTGACGAGGTGGAGAAAATCAAATGCTGGAAAGTCAAAGTGGACTCCGACACTGCGCAAAGCGAGAGGAAACTTCAGGAGAACAAAAGAACAATTGAGACTCAGCGCAAGGCCATTCAAGAGTTGCAGGTGTGTGCCTTTTGAGGCAAATCATGTGCATATATTTTTGTCATTTCATATTGTCTGTGTGCTTACGCTTGAACAGTTTCAAAATGAAAGTCTCAGCATCAAGCTTGAGGAGCAAATGAGTGAAAATGAGGATTGGCGGATCAAGTATGCTTTTTTGTTGTGTTTTGTACTCGGCAGTTTCTACATTTAGTCCTGCTCTTGAATAATCAATGTTTTGATTCAGACACAATGCAACCCGCAACTTGTGTAATTTGCTGAAAGAAACTTTTGAGCGGTCGGCAGACAAAATGCAATTCTGTGAGTTGCGTTCAGCTGTGTCGCAAAACCTTCGGCTTGATCACCGTGCCGACGATTGACACGCATTTCTACGTTGTGCAGTTGAATCCGAGCGAGATGAGACACATCACCTTCTAATGGAAAACAATGAACGTTTTCAGGTCAATTGCATCATATCAGTTCAAACGTTTGGAATAAACAGTTAGACAATGAATAATTCATTCATCTTTCCAGAAACTGATCGTGGCATTTGAACACCTTCGCGGGCAAGCTGAAACCAATCAGAAAGAGTTGCATTCTGGTTTGTTCTTTCACATTTCTTTTCTTTTATTGGTAAGTTGACGAAACTGAAAAAAATACATGGCTTGTCATTCACAGTTAAAGCGAATTTGCAAAAACTTGAGGCACTGAAAGAAAACTACCAGCAAGAATGCACCCGAAAAGACCAAACGGTCAGTTGAGGTGTTCACACATGTTCACTTTATACGCTGCTTTATACGTGTGAACGCTCCTCTAAATTAACACCGGTTGAAGATATATGGCAGCGCCGATGTAAATGTGTGTCATGTGAACATCCCTAGTCAGTCTCATGACTCTGCCTTTGGAACACAAATTACTGAAAGACTTGATGGCTCCACAGATGGCGACGCTGGGAGCTAAACTTGAGGAGAAAGAAGGTGAACTAGAGAAAGTCCAGAGCGACCTTCATGATACTCAAAATCAATGCAGACTGCTCCAAGAGGCCATAAGTAAGATCACTGCCAAAAAGTTAATCACATGATTACATCTGTTGACATTCAGTTCATGATTTTCTTAAAGCGGGCTCATTATGGGTTGTTGACTTTATTAACGTGTTTCTTCGGAGTGTCTGCCAACTTATTAAGTGAATTACATAAGGGCTTGATTTACTGCATTACAGAAAGAGCACATGCAAATCAATTAATTTCACATGTGCAGTAGGCTTTACAGCAGATATAAAAAGTCTACACACCCCTGTTCAAACATCAGGTTTTTCGATATAACAAAATGAGATACACTGCCTGCTAATTGGGTTCGTGGTTCTTTCAACTTGTCCATGGTTCTAGTTTGAACTAAAGTAAAACAACCCCGATGCATGATGCAACTTCAACTTGCTTTTCTGAAATGGTACATGGTGAAACCATCAGCACTTTCAACATTGTGAAAAAAAACCTTGCAGCTCAACAATGTGACGAGTTGAGAGCTTCAAAACTGGAGAAAGAGTCCCTTCTTGAAAAACTACACTCAACAGAGCAGCGATGTCTAGAAAGCCAGGTGATTTCTGTGACTGATCTGTCCATGTCTGATTGCTCTGCATCCTGTGTCGCCCCGCCCCTCGTATCGTTGTGGGTCGTCTGCTTTCACTGAAAAATGTTTCCTCCCTCAAAGACAAGCTCGGAGGCCATGGGTGTTGTGTTGAGACAAAGCAAAGAAGAACACGAACGGATCCTCAGAAACAAAGATTTCAGCTTGAAGGAGCTCTGCCGAGTTAAAAATGAACTCGCCGAGGCGCTTGAGCAGGTTCAGAAAAACCTTGTGGAGCTGCGGAATTCATTAGACTTTGAGAAACAAAGGTACATCCTCTTGAGAATGAACAGCACGGAAGCCTGAGTGCTGATTACTCTGCTCTTTTTTGCTCCTGGAATTACTCTTTTAAGGTCTCGGGCTTGTGAGGAAAAACTAACAGAGAAAAATGAAGAACTTGAAAGGAATTTTCAAGTTGTGGGTGAGTGCAAGTGAAAGAAATCCCAACACATTTGGTGCTCAATTGATATTGATAAAAAAAGAGTTAGTTAATGCAACTATTTTTTACTCTGACAGGCCAACTTGAAGAACAGAAGGCAAGAAACGAAGAGCAAATCACCATCCTTCAGAGTGAATTGGTGAGTTGGACTTGTTTTAGTGTGTACCATGCTATATTTCAACTCAAAAGCACCGGTTCCGTGTTATTTGTGCTCTCAGGAAAAAAGCTTGAGCTCAATGGGGATTGTGAAGCAAAAAGCTGATGTCCTTGAGCTCAGAGTGAATCATCTGAAAGACGAGCTTTTGGCAAAAACCCTCGAAGCCCAGCGAGTCACGGTGATGCACAACAGTCATTTCAAAATGGAGGCATATTTTAAGAACCCTGCATTGATCAGACAACTTTTTCCCCCCTTAAACCAGTGCGAGGTAGAGAGTATACGCGCAGACAATGACAAGCTGAAGAAAGCTGGTGAAAAAGCAGAAGACATTTTCTTGGAGAAGCAGAGCGATTCTGAGGTTTTTACATCAACTGTGGTCATCGTATGGGAGCAGACACATGGTAACGAGCGCACTACTCACGATGTTTCCCAGAGCAAAATACACGAGCTGGAGGAAAAGGTGTTCAATGAAATGAAGAAAACAGAGCAGTGCAGCTTTGAGATAGTACAACTCAAAACAGATCTCACGCAGCATCAGTGAGTCAATCCATCATTTACAGCCTCCTGCTACGTATAGAATATTGCGCTTAAACAGTGTCTTTCATTTCCCAGAACTAAGTATGAAGAGCTGCTGTCTAACTTTAACCATCTTCATGATGAGAAGAAGGGTCTTGAGCAGAAGTTTGAGGGCACGTCTGCTGATATGAATGCCATCAAGACAACCATGAAGGTTTGACTTTTGCCTCATCTTTAAATTTGCTAAACCGACAAATTGTAGTCCAAAAAAAAAGGTTTTTGCTTAAAAAATGTAATTTGCGAATCTGTAAATTTGACTGGCAGGGGAGGGAGGAGAAGGCCGTGAACCTCGAAAAGGAAATTCACAAACTGGGAGAGGAAAACCAACGTTTAAGGTCAGTTTGTATTTTACAGATTAATTAGATTTGTTTTACTTGGGTTTGTGAGAGTACAATCAAACAGATTTGAGAGTCAGAAAATGTGTTTGTGCGCAAACCGCTATACTATACCGTACTATCATACTTTAAGGAGGCTTGGATGCACGAAATATTCTGCACTTTTTTTTTGTCAGCACCCAAATAAAAACACTGAAAAGTCAAGAAATATGAGTACGTTTCGAAAATGGTATGTTTAGTAAAAAATAGTATTTATTTCAAAGCTGCGGATTTTTCAAAGCGGTCTGTGGAGGAAAGGGCAGGAGGCAGAATACGTATTACATTTCTTAATATAGTTTTCAAGATAGCCGCTAGATGTCGCAAGACGTCCAATTCACATTTCTTGTTACAGTAAATCTTGATACTATGTTGGTAGAGCTTCATTTCAGTTCCCAGATTATCCGCTTCTAGAATGGCTCTCCAAAGATTTCAGACTTTTTTTTCATATCATGTGTGATCAGAGTGACTTTATCTGAATTGCATTGAATTCAATTCAACTTCCATCCATCCGTGATCTGAGCCATGGGATCATGAAGGCCAGACGCTACATTTGAATTCTGCACATCGTGGATGAAAAAGCAGATTGTTATTGGGTTGATTAAGTGTATGTACATTTTTTTGTTCCCTTATAGAGCGGAAGTGTGCACTTTTCAGAACTTAACCAAAAATCAATGTGAAGAAATTGAGATGTTGCAGAGGAAAATGGAAGACAATGTAAGCAATTTCAAACAAATGCTCCAAGGCTCGTTTCTTTTGTGATTATCACAATTCTCTCTCATGTAGTGTGAGCATTTGCAGCAGAAGATTGTACAAACAGAAGGACAGATCAAAGTCGCCGAGGTAAAGGTGAGTAGACGTAAAAAATGTGCGATTATTACCATATTTTCGCGTGTATAAGGCGCACCGGACTATAAGTCGCATCCCAATGAATGGTGTATTTTCAAACGTTGCAGGGACATCTTTTGAAGAAAGGGAGGGCTTTTGGGTGCCCCTTATACACTGGAAAATATGGTCCTTTTTTTTTTTTTTACTTTGATGACACTGGTATGACATTTATTTTGTGTGTGTTTGTTTTTAGTGTACTTACCTCATGAAGAAAATTGGAGCTCATCGTAAAGCAGGGGAATATGAGAAAGAGGTTTGTAAGACATACAAGCGCGTTCATCTACACAGCTCAACTTCTCACTTGTCTGTTTCAGATTAAAAAGCTGAAGTCACAAATGGCAAAAGAGCTTGTGAAATACAATCAACTTGAAAAGAAGGTATTCTTAGGATACTCTTGTCGAGTATAACTGTTTTAAAAACATGTTTAATGCGAGCCGTCTTCTGTTAGATGACCAGTCTGAATGATGAATCAAACGAGCAGACAAGACAGCTTGAAGAAAAGTATCAAAAGCTGGTTGAAGAGCTTCACGATAAATCTTCATTTGCAGAAGATCTTGACAACAAGGTTCTTTTTATCATGAACGACGTTTTTTGGGCCGACGGACGGACGGACGGACCCGTTCTCTAGATATTTCAAAGTAATTGAATAGCATGCTTTGCCCATAGATAAAAGACTTGCAATTAACCGCAGTCGAAGCTATCAAGAGCAAAGAGGACGCAGAACACAAGTGTCAGCACAAGACGGCTGATATTGTCGCACTGATGGAAAAACACAAAGTACCCTTTCACTCACTCACTCACTCACTCACGCACGCACGTGACTCCCATGCACTGTTACTGCCAGTTCCAACATCGTCCTCCATTTTGTCCTTCCTAGAACCAATACGACCGCATGGTCAAAGAAAAGGATGCGGAACTGGACGAGATGAGGAAGTGTGAGACCGAAGCCGTTAGCTGCCGGGTGGCTCTGGTACGGGAGACTCAAGCTACTTCAGTCACATCACAAAACTAACCCAAAAAATGTTTATATCTGAAATAGGAGATTGACATCTCAAAGTTTAAGACGGAAAACTGTCAACTGAAGAAGCAGCTGATAACAGAAAAGGTGTTGTGTTATTCATTTCTTTTTCTTTTTCTTTTTTAAACGATGCAATTGACGAAGCTGTTATGTTTATGCTCTTCAGGATAACTTTGAAAAGGAGTTAAGCGATCTGAAGAAAGAATTGTCTTTGCTGAAATTATCTCGGCTTTCCCAAGACAAGAGCAACACGGTATACATACACGGCAAAAATACAGGGACTCCCACGACCTCATCTACGTACATACCTACTAACTATATCTGTAAATATTTCTAGATAAATCCCCTCAACACCAACCATAAAAGGAGACCTACAGAAACCCCAAGAAGCCAGTCTTCAAAGATGAGCGTCTTTGACTTTGGCGAGGTCTGTAAAGAAGCTCTGTATATTCTGCAGTCATGAAGAAATCTAAACTGGTCGTTTGTCTACTTGTGTATTAATACATCCTGGTCACCATTAAAATATCACTCATTTGTTGTTGCGGGAACTATAACTAAGCATCCAACATGTAGTTTGCTGTGTGTCTGTAAGGAATCTGACTTTGGATCCACGAGGTTGCCAGGTGAAAGAACCCCAAAGATCAAGGTAGAAGCATCTTTGCTCCCTCGTGAATGGGGATCATTTCTCAAGACTTGCCTTGCCATTGAATCAACTCTCGATTTATTCAGGAACATCTGGACTTTGCTTCCGTGGTCAATGCGACAAAGCGGGCTGGCAGAGCAGAAAAAATCAAAGTCATTGATTGATCGTTTGGACATTATAAAAGGTTCTGACTCTTCAGCATGCTGATGAATTGCAACTGATTTGCAGACCTATCGAATAAGGACGCCCCCTAGTGCCGACAAACCAGGGAGCTGGGGGAAGAGAGCCTTGGAACTGGAACCCAAGTCTGACAGCTCGGATCCAAATAATGTTTTGGTGAGGATTTTTCTATAATCCAATCACATCAGTAGATTAAAGGTCGTGTTATTTTCTCCTTTTCATTTTGACAGACCTTGACAAACAAGCGAGCACCACACTTCTCCCTCCCCCTCTCTCAATTCAACCGATCCAAAAAGGTAATGTATCATGTCAACGAAGAAGAAAAAACAATTATTTGAGTAACCAAATTGCTGTATGTTTTTTTTTAATCTTCTCCAGAGTCCCACTGCTGTTAAGTCACCAGGAACCTCCCTAAAGTTAGCAAGCATTAAAAGGATGCGCGACGCTGGCTGGATCGCTGTCAGCGACAGTGAGAAAAAGAAGAAAAAGGCTAAGGGGAAGATTTTTGCATAAGTATTCTCTTTCTAGACACCTTAGACGCACTTAAGTTTTCTATTGTCTAATTTCGAAAGGCACATTTATTATGTGGTAAAAAATAGCGGCGGTGTTTAGTCGTAGAAGAAAAGCAGGAAGAACTGCAGTTTTGGAGTTGGGGTTCTTACTATAGTATCGTCCTAAGCTTAGGGTATAGCAGTCATTCTGCCGTTATTGTTATAGTGTCGTTGTCATAGTTTGCTAGCGTAGTTTTAAAAAGTAGTCATTTTTCACTGCTTCATGCAGCAGTAGTTGTAACAGTATGCTCATGCAGTACTGCCACATACAGTGAGTTTCTTGTAGCTGTGATAGTAGGAGTCAGAGTCATGCCTTCATAAAGTCAGTGTTGTGGTATTTTCCTACGTTAATCATTCTGATCTGATATTTGCATCGTTTTTTTTTTTTTTTTGGTCAAAGAAATGTTAACTTTTATTTCAACAAACACTTGACTTGTACATCATTTCATCAGCAGAATTCATACAAATATAATAATTGCTTCATTTTTCTGCAATGAAACATTTCCAGTTTGCTACTTAGCATGAAAAGCTGATGTCATATTGAGTCTGTCAATGCATTGGCTTTGCAATAAAAAGGAGCTAAAAAAACAAGAATTTATTTGAGGAGCATTTAAATGTAAAGATGTAACCATTTTTAATGTGTATCTGTGCCTCTTGACAAATGTTATGGTTTAATCTTTTTTTTCTCCAAAAATTTTGTTCCCTCAATGCATTTCATGTTCAAGTTAGCTTCATTGTGAAATGTGCTCTTATGTGCAGCATATATATATATATAGCACAGATGACATTTCTTTCCTCTCAACCACAAGAGAGAGAAGAGCTGCAGGGGGCGTGCCCGCGTCGCCATCACCAGAACAGTTCACATAAAATGACCAAATAACACAACACAACACTGGGGTCTATTATATGCAAATCTGTCTGTCGAAGGCCGCAATAATGACATTATTGCGCGGTAAGTACCATTACTTTCCTTTAACATTAAATTGTCAAAAAAATAGCCATTGAATTATAAGATATGAAATACATAATCACGTGCCAGACTAAGCCACCGTATTCATGTTAAATATATGTTCAAGGTACAATATCTGAATGTAATATTATAGCTTGGTGGCTTCCACAAAATCGTGACTTGTTGGGTCAAAATGTACAAATCCTGACTTGTCGGCTCCTGTGTGGAATTCTGACGCAGCCTTTTCTGTTTTTCCAGAAGCCTGTCATGAAACAAAAATGGAGAGGTCAGATGACCTGATTTTTTCTTTTCAATAATTTGGTTTAAAAAAACCCCACCTGTGATTTGCAGCTGAAACACACCAAGTCGCTTTTCTTCACAAATAACTTGGAGTTCAGTTTACCTTGCTTGCAGCCACCTAATCCACAACAAAGAGGAACTTCTACTGCTTTGTCTTTTTGTGGTAGGAGGTTTCAGGTCCACAAGCGGCTCTCACCTGTGATCATGCTCACCAAGAGTCCGATCACGATGGTTGTCAACGCACCAAGCAAGGAGATGTACAGGTAGGACAGAGAGTACAAGTCTGCCAAAGGGGGCCTAACACTGACACATATGGACACACGCATGAAATTATAGACTATCGTTCAGTATTGTACACTTTTATAAGGCAAATGTCAAATGGGCTGCCATTTTTCTACCTCGACTAATCAAACTGCTTCACACTGTTACCTCGTTCACCAATAGTTCTCTTGCTCAAGTGCAGTTCACTGTGTGGTCTCAATGGTGGGAAATGGCTCTTTATCACCAAGCCACGCCACCTCTAAGTATGGGGACGAGCTGAATTTTTCGATTGGCTTCCCGCCTGTTCGCTACAGTAAATCTCGACTATATTTACTGATTGTCATACGAAATATGACGTAGAGCGCCATTGCCGAATTTGTTTGGAGTTGGGTTTTTCTTGTTTGGGTGCCAATACAGCGCTGGCCATGGCTTTTGGCAATAATTTTTCCTTTAAACAAGGGGGCAGCATTTGTCATTTGTCCATGTTAGCGCTTTGTTCCGGATTAAACGCTATATAGACCAATATGTATGTATTGCATTGTATTTTGGACTGCCGCCCTCATTTCAATCTCATATAACTCCAAACCCATATAATTGATAGGAATGAACTTTAGACTATGAAAGAAGATAGTCTAAGGTTTCTAATGCTGTACTGAATGTTTATGTAGTCCTAAAACTCCATATTCTGTAGGTCCTGGAATTGGAGGGACAATGACAAAAACCCTGGCACTGGCGTGGACACATTTTTGCACAATGTCTGGCAGTGAAGGAGTTAATAGTCGTGTCAAAGAAAGAGGTGTGGCCTGCCATTTTATTGCCATGTTTTCCTCCTGGCTCAGCGGTACAAAGTACCATAGTCTACTCCATACTTTTCACAATGGTGTGTTTGGCTGAAGTGGGCAAAAAGTACCGGTAACGTTTTTGGATATCTGCTCTTCATATCATAATATCCTGGTCGTTACATGGCAATGTCATACTTCACTCTATGAACGAGTGTTATTTATCTCACCCGCGTACTGGATCTGGATAGCTGTGGATTTTCAAGTAATTGTGTTATTTCCCAGGGTTGGGTTCATTATTTGGACCCAGCAGATTGAATTTGGGCAGGCTGTACAGCTGAAGCTGGTTGACATTTGACAGTGTGTCGGATACCATTTCATGTCCCTTACCAGTGGCAGACCGTCCAGCCCCGCAAAGCCTTCTCTGCTGGCCTAAAAATATCTCAATCACGGACTTATGTTAATTATATTTCGTCCATGAATTCTTTTGAAATAATTGCAAATTGTGTTGCAGCTCCCTTTCATGACTTTTCCCCCGTTGCGCTGCTTCCAGATGAGTGTTTTCGTATTTAAGCATTAAGCATAAGCAGCTCTTATATCTCACTCTGGTTGCCAATTATGGGTGACGGAAGTGGTTGTTGGCGCTTCTGTGGTCATGTTGTACTGGAGAGTGTTGTTGCAACCCTCGGTCGTGAGTGGCAGTGGGTTTGTCTTGTCTGCCGTCGGCGGGTAGAGCTGCCCTCCGATCCCGACCCACAGTGTCAACACCAGGCTGACAAACATTCCTGTGAGGCCTCCCTGCAAAATCAACAAGCAGAACACTGCACGCGCCTTCTGAGCAGGTGTGTGTCAGTGTTTTCTGTTTTTTTTTTTTCTTCCTCGTGTGTGCAACTCACAATTGAGTTAGCTGTACGGAAAAGCATGCCTAAGAAGTACAGCCCCAGGAGTGGCCCGCTCAGCATTCCAAATATAGAGAGAGCAGCCTGAGGACGCAACATGATCAGATCACTGTGCTATACAGATGAAAGTGTCAGTGTGTGATTGTCCGTCAGATTTACCTGCAGAACGCTCCCCATTTGTGAAGCAACTCCAGCCATCCCAATGCACAGAGCGCCAAAAAACACACCTCATGAGAAAACAATAGATGTCGTGTGAAGGACATAAAATATGCATTTTTCCCCCCGACCATGTGTGTGTGTATATATATATATATATATATATATATATATATATATATATATGCATGAGTGACGGACCGTCAAGGGCTGCAAATCTTTCTCTGCTGGCCTAAAAATGTCTGAATCACAGACTGGTGTTAAATATAATTTGTCCATAGATATTTATTAAATAACTCCAAATTGTCTTTCAGCTTCCTTTCATTGGTTTTCCCTTGTTGCGCTGCTTCCAGATGTGTGTTTTTGTATTGAAACATTAAACCAATCACATTTCAGCCATCAATTGTTATCAGAAATCGACCTGGACACCTTCACAATCAGTTCTGAGGGCCCTCTCGCATCAAATGTGTCAATCAGTCAGTTGCTCTAACCAATCAGATTTTGAGTTGGCCACCCAAAAAGGGTACCGGCACCTTATCGAAACTATGATTGGCTAGTCACTAGCCAATCATGGTTGGCGAAAACTGCTCTGATCACAAGCTGCTAGTAAAAAGAGCATACATTTTTAACTTGATTTAATAGCTATAATAATAGTTTTGTCAACCCGCAATGGCTGAAGAAGGAACGAAGAAATGGATTTGGTTGGAGATTTACCCTTTAAAGCTATTTTCAAGACGGACTTTTCAAGAAAAAATGTACATCACAAAGGTCGGTCAGTTATTTCCTAACCAATGTTACCCTCTCGTGGCCTTGTAGTAAATTACACCGTACTTTTTTTTAGTCTGGATGATTTCAGAGTAGGACTACTGAAGGCCTAGCGATGAAATCCATCGCCCGCCACTGATATTGATATCAAACATTGATCAACACTTACTCAGGCCCATGCTCAGCCAGGTTGTCTGCTTCACTGAGAGATTTTTCCACACTGGACGAATAAAGTCTTCAACGGTGACCGCAACAAGGGCATTGATGCTGGAGGACACTGTGCTGAAAAACATACAATTCGTCATGCAGGATCGAGATGAGTGTTTTATTTGTCAGCACTGGGCCGATTCATGTTGAGGTGTTACTTATCAGGAAGAGCACTCCCTCGCTCATTTGCTCATTCACTCTAACAAAAGGCACACCTAGGAATAAAATGTACATTTTTTTTCGACAGCATTATTTAGTTGACAAGGTATAATTGCCCGAGTATTACTTCACGAGAAAGCTAAAGGGAGCATTCATTTGTTGTGCCAAGACAGAATGTTTGCGCCCTGTGCGATTGATTCAAACGCTCCATCTGAACTGGATCTTCCCAACCAACTTTCTAAAGCAGTGGTTCTGACCTTGTTGGAGGTGCCGTCCTCAACCTATTCAATTGCACATTCACCCAACCCTTCATGACTGAAAAATAAAAATCGGATTCAAGAAGTCTTCCTTTAGGTTCGCCGTTGATCGACGAGAGTTGCTCAACCTGGCAAGACAAATCTTGCAGATAGGATGCAGAGTCCCATCACCGTGTCCGTGATGCATTTGAATCCATCCATCCATTTCTACTGCTTATCCATAATTGGGGCCGCGGGTGCAACAGGTTCAGCAGGGAAGCCCCAGCCACTTCTTCCGGTTATTCCCGGGGGATCCCAAGGCGTCCCCTGGCCAACTGAGAGACATGGTGTCCTGGGTTGTCCCCCGTCTCCTGACGTTGGCACGTGGCCAGAACGCCTCACTGGGGAGGTGTCCAGGAGGCATCCTAATCAGATGCCCGAGCCACTTTGTCTGGCTTCTCTCGATGTGAAGGAGAAGCGGCTCGACTATATACGTAATGTGCAGGGTCATCTATTGAAGAAATTGAAGGTTTTTGGGGGCGCACGATACACTGGAAAATACGCTCATTAAAATACGGTAATTGCTGACCTTGTTTACCTGCACTGATGAATTGATTTAAATCAAATGTGTTCTTCTATTTTTGGGGGGGGGGGGATGAAAAAGTTTGGACACCTCACAATGCATCTCTCTCCTTAGCCTCACCTCAGTGTTCCACTGTATGCGGCAGCCACAAACAAACCAGGGATTCCAGGGTAGACAGCCAAGATATCCATGACCAGGTAGGGAAGCAACTGTTTTTTTTTTTTTTTTTTGCAAAGATATTGTTATTCAACGCAATCGGCAGACGCGCCCGTGCGATGGTCCGCTTGAGAAATTGTGGCTTACCTGGTCTGTGGAACCCACATCACCATTGGTGAACGGGTCACATTTCTTGTAAATGGAGAACATGGTAAGGCCAGACAGCATTGCCAGACTAAGAGTCACGCACAAGCCCACCATGTTTACGTACAAAGCCCTGGACAAAGAGAGAGACAATACAAATATAAGGACATGAAGGCTTCTAACAGATACTCGTGCGGGAATGCTCACATCTTGGCATGGCGCAATGTTTTGCAAGAGATGTATCGTTGCACTTGCGATTGATTGATGGCGTAGACTGACATCCATGTTACGCAGCCACCTATAGTCGTACTCCAGAAGGTATGTCGCTTCAGGGGATCAGGGTCAAAGCTGAAAATGAACGACAGCTGAGATGTGTCTCGCACAGGTGTGACTTGGTTGGACGCATTCCATTGCAAACTAGCCTGAGGTCATGAACCATAAAGCAATCTACTGAAAAACTGACCAATTATAATTATTGACTTTTTGGGAGGGTGGGGTGGTGATCACCAGCACCGTTTTTGATTGCGAGGAATGTCGGTGCCATTAGACTGTCACTGCTGGAAAGCTCTGGGGGATTGTGCTTTTTCTCACGGCTTGGAATTGAAGCGGATTTACGTGGGGCGGGAGATTTGAGACCATTTCTTTTCGTCAATGGATGCTAAAGCTTCGTGTTTGCATTCAACATTTAGCTTGTCTGTCATTTTTTGGATTAGTTTAGGGTGTCCCACACCAACTGCCGGAAGATAGCGGGGATATGTTCAGCATAACCCCGGTCCCCCTTGTGAGGATGAACAGATCAGAAAATGAATGAAATAGACAACACTTCTTTCCAACAAGGATACTTTGCACGCCGGTCCTTACTCCAATGTATCCAGTCTGCCTCCTTGATCGGCATCTTCCCAAATTTTGTGCAGGCCTCCTTGTAGCACGGCCCCTCTTGCTATGACGGCTACAAAACCAGCCAACATGATCACCATCTGGAGCACGTCGGTCCAAATGACAGCTTTCAGACCACCCTGTAGATGACACCAACGTTGATCATAGGGAGTTCAACCATTTTCAGCATTGAAACATTAGATTAGATTAGATTAGATGAGATGAGCATGTACGGGTGTTTTACCAACCAAAGTGCAGTAGATGATGCACACTGCTCCCGTCGCCACCAGCACTCCCCACAGATCCATCCCAGTGACTGAATAATCACAAATGCACATGACTAATAATCGATTGTCAATGTTAATGTTGTTATTTTTTATTAACGATTGAAGTTGTCCACATTTTTTGTAGCTGTGGCGAAAATCAGTGCAAACACTGTGGCATTAAACAAAAGTCCACATATGCCCCCTTTGTCTGAATCTGCACGCCTTTGTTCATCAATTGTTAGTCGGCGCGATGGATTGCTAGCAGTTAGCTAGCTAGCTGCACTTACCCCTCCAAAATTCATATTCCCTAGAATCTAGGGAATATGGATTTTGGAAGTTAGCATCTAGGTCTTAGATGCTACATTTTACCAAACAGTTTGGTAACATGATTCAAATTCCCAACTGAGCAGGTAACGTTGTGGGGAAACCCACCACACATTGGGAGTTCTAGAAAACGGTGGTTTCTGCAATAAATCCACCTTTGTCTCTTGTCAACAACTTCATAGCCTGATTTTTTGGTTGGTTGTGTTGACAAGATGAAAAACTGTCCAATTTACAAATACATAAAAATTTCCTCTCCATAACAAAAAAAACGGATCACATTAAATGTGACTTTTCAGAAATGGACGTTTTAAAACTTTAAGATGAATTATTAGCTGTCTTACTTTGATTCAGAGCAAGCGCCGGAGCGTAGATGACCAAACCGGTGTACAGGATCTGTTAGGAGAGGCCGCCATTACTTGATTGGATGGAAAACAACACAAGCTTTCCATTCATATTCATCGAGGATGGGAAAATGCTTCATTTTCCATCAGACAAAAAAAGGAAAAACAAAAGCAGATGTTGTTTGTCGGGATGAAAACTGCAAAAGGTGCATGCTAGCTAAATTGTGTTACTGTGCGTTACTAACCGTCTGCGTGGTGTACATGAAGGTCCCAAGTATACGAATGAGCCGGCTGAAACGCATCTCCAGGTACTACAATTCAAAAGGAAGCGTACGAGTTAAATGAGCAGATTGTAGTCCTGTTTATAACACCCCACCCTCTAAGTTCAACTACATACTTCCATAATATAGCGTTTACATGGGGTTTTCCCTTTTCACTCCAGTCAACTGCCATTTTTGGCGAAATGGAGCTCTTGAAAACCTCATTTTTATTCTTTGCTGTTGTTTACTGAATTGAATCTTACAATTTCGGTGAAATGGATGTCATTCGTTCGAGGCTTTTCTTCAGGTATTCTTTCTGTGGTAGTAAAAAAAGCGGAGAGGAGCGTCAAGGCTCCACTTTCTCTTTGATTTACTAAGTGTGTGTGTTCCATGACATATTTCAAAACATTTTCCAGACATAAGGTGCACCGCATTACCACATAACGGCAGCCACACGCGCCAGCGTTCACTCTACCCGGAAGTAACTCAAATAGATAGAAAGCTAGCTAGTTAGCCAATAGATAGCTAATAGCTAGCCTACTGGATAGCTAGACAGCCAGCCAGGTAGCGATATAGGTAATAGATAGCTAGCTAGATAGCCGGCCAGGGAGCTAGATAGCAAATAGTATATTTTGGAAGCATTTGTCATTCATTGAAAGTTTCTGTCACCAAGCGGCAAGTTCTACGATAAAATAGTCATTCCTTGACAATTTGCGATACGATATAAGTATATAAAAGTTTCACTTTAGAGGTTGTTTCGCACATTGTGTAAATGAGCTGGAATGAAATGTTAGAAAATGAAAATGAATGAATTTTCTCTCATGACGAACTGGGAAACTTGATGCAGTCGAAGCTTTTCAAAATCTTGAAAATGAGCAACAAACAAGCTCACAGGCAGTCATCTCTAACAAGGCCTGCACATGAAATATGACGATGAAATGATGGGCAGTGACTTTGTTCTATTTTCTACAATCTGTGCTTTCCCATTGGAAAGTTGATCTCAGTGTCACGACGCTCCAGTTGGTTCTACTTGCTTTTCGCCCTCTTACTTCATAGGCACTTGTGATCCCCAGCCGGTAGAATAGAGGCACAAAAATCTCCGCAGTGATGACGGACATGACGATGTAGCCGATGCCGAAGAGCCAGAAGGACGTTCCGTAGAGGTACGCCTCGGCCGGGGTACCGACGACGGTGACGCCGGACATAAAACTGGCCGTGAGCGACATGGCCACAGGTACGGCCGACATTTGCCTCCCGCCCAGAAAAAACTCTGCGCTGCTGTTTTCCTTGCGTCCTCGAAACGCCTGGAACAGGCCGACGCCGGCGGCGCCCGCAATCATCCCCGCAAACACCACATAGTCCCACACGGAGAAGGTAGCCACCGGGCCGCCTGTGCCAACCATGCTGACTTCTGCTGTGGAAGATGTCTTTTCCTTGATTCTTCAAGATGGAATAGTTCCAAGTCAAGATCTTATGATCAAAGTAAGAAACGAAATCAACACGTTGACAAAAAGAAGCAGTGAGGATGAGATATGGAGACCTTTCCGATCGAGTCACCGGGTTTGATTCGCAGCGACACTCCCCTGCCTCGCAATATGTAAGAGACTACCTGAAGACTATAAAGATTATTTCACTTTGTTAATAATCTATCAAGGACAGCCTGGGGCATTGGTCCGCTCTCATCTCATGGACTTGTAAAATAAATACAAAAACAATCAGAATAATAATAAAAAAAA
This sequence comes from Hippocampus bargibanti, assembly GCF_051943395.1. Classification (NCBI taxonomy): domain Eukaryota; kingdom Metazoa; phylum Chordata; class Actinopteri; order Syngnathiformes; family Syngnathidae; genus Hippocampus; species Hippocampus bargibanti. The sequence continues at coordinate 189,162 of NC_142745.1, read as the reverse complement.
AAAAAAGAACATCTTCACCCCTCCCAAAAAGAAGCATTGACTTCTTGGTCTATCATAGTTTGCGAAAACTCTGACGTTGACCAGCGCCTTCAAGAAGGGCTTAGTCATTCACCACTTCTTCTTCTAATTAACACAAGCTAATGGCAAGATGTAACCGTAGCATAACAATTAAACCACCGGCGATAAAGTCAAGTACAATATCCGATCGTCTCGTCGAAAGTCGAATAAATCAGGAGGGCGATGGTATGAAATCAGCATTTCCTGATGTATTGATCTAGCTATCTCGCTAGCTAGATATTTGCTATCTAGCTGGCTGGCTGGCTATCTAGCTAGCTATTTATTAGCTATCTAGCTGACTGGCTAGCTATCTAGATAGCTAGCTATTAGCTATCTATTTGCTAGCTAGCCATTAGCTATGTATTGGCTAGGTAGCTAGCTTTCTATCTATTTGAGTTGCTTCCAGGTTGCGTGAACGCTGGCGCGTGTGGCTGCCACTGCTCACCCACAGAAAAACTTATAAATGAAATGTATTATTATTATTATTATTATTATTATTATCATCATCATCATATTCATGTTGGGAATGTTTGTTGTGATCACTGCTCCCTTAAAATGGAAAACAAATGTTTGTAGTGACATCATGCCCAATACTGTATGATATTATTCAGTGCGAGCCCAGTGGCTATTTGCGTATTTGAAGATGCAATTGCACACCGTTTCGTCATCTCATATATCCACAGTTGGATTCTGTCCGTCTTAAAATATCCACTGTGTCATCAAGAAATATGAAATGATAGAGTCTACAAAGCTTTCAGAAATTCCGAAGATGTTTTTGAAACCTTACACGGTTAGCTTGCTAGCTAAAGGATATTTCGAAGTGAAAGTTCACCACGTGCTCAAACTGTAAATGAGCTCACACATTTTTCTATTTGCGTCTCATTGTATATTGTTTGATTTAAATGGACTTAATATGGTATAAGAATGTGAAGTCCAATGAATAATTTCCGAATATGTGAGCTTGGAATTGGGGAGTCTTTCACAAATGTTGATGACAATGACTCGTGTGCGTTTCCAATGGACCGCTCCTGAATGACAAGCAGCTAACAAAATCCACGTGCTTTAAATATCCTCGACAATCATTCAATGAAATGCCAGATAAGATCTTCACTGTACATTTCATTTTATAGACAACGGAATGTATTTCAAGTTTATCAGTCTTTTATGCTCTTCAGCATAGATAACACATTGAAGAGTATGACAACGATTTTCCCGGTTTAATGTTTACACAGATGAGAGACAGATTAGAGCATCTTTGGCAAACGGCAAAAAACTTGGGTTAATATTTGAGAGGCTGATGAGAAATCTCCAATCCGTCCAGTGAAAACAAGGCCTGCACTGAAGGCCTCTAGTGCAGTATTTCGCACCTTTGACTGAGTCGCGTGGATTTCACATCACATCCGTGTTCCAGGGCGCTTCGTCCTCAATCGGGGCGGCGGGGGCGCTGCAGCCTATCCCAGCCATCTTTGGGCAGTAGGCCTGAATTGTTTGCCAGCCAATCGAGGGGCACGCACAGACAAACACCCCTCACACCTCGTGACCATTTGGAATGTTCAATCGGACTGCCTGCCATGCATGTTTTTGGTATGCGGGAGGAAACCAGAGAACCCGGCCAAAACCCACACGGGAGAACATGCAAACTGCACAGGGGGAGGGCGGAGCGGGATTTGAACTCATGACCTCCGCGCCGTGAAGTCGGCGTGCTAACCACTCGACGACCAGGCCGCCCCCACGTGGATTTCAGAATGGAAAAAGCTCACGGAATACCACCGTACAAAAATATCACAAAACGTAGATACAGTACTTAACGATATGTTGTTTGTTAGCAATAACTTTCTCAAATATTGACTCATTGTCTGCCTCTCATGAATTCATTCGGAAATTGAAAATACGATGTCGAGCGCCATTTCCGAAGTAGTTCGGGTTTTGGTTTTTCTTGCTTGGGTGCCAATAAAGCGCTGGCAATACCCTCTGGCAATGTTTTTTTTTTTTCACTTCCACAAGGGGGCAGCATTTGCTTTTTGTTCATGTTAGCACTTTGTTCCAGCTTCAGCTGTTGTGAAAGAGCGATATAAATCAATATGTACAGTATGTATTGTATTTTGGACAGCCGCCCTCATTTCAAGCTCATAGAACCCGTATCATTTAAAAATGACCTTTTTTTTCTGATGAAAGAGAAGAGTCTAAGGTTTCTTACGCTGCATTGAATGTTTGATTGACAATGACAAAAACCCTGGCGCTGGAGTGGACACATGTTTGCACGTCGTCTGGCAGTGAATGAGTTAAGTGGAAAGGGCTCATGACCTCCCGGTTGCTCTCTCATGGAACACGTCTGGTCAACACACGTGGAAACTCGGTGGAGATGATTTTGACGGCGGAAAATAAGTCATTCATGTCATCAGCGTAATGGCCCCATTTCACCGTCCGTGTTTCCATTTTGATCACAAACTGCGGATAAAGCGTCGGCAAGGCAACAGACAATACATAAACGTGTATGGCGCATGCAGTATATAGGCGCCCCAAGATTTCTCAGTCGCCGCTTTGCCAGGCGTCGCTCAAGCAGGTGAGAGAACATCTCCGCACACGGAAATGACATCCTTTCTTTCATCTTGTCGTCCTTTGCTAGGTGAGCTCGGACGCCGCTTGAAGATGAAGCGCGCTGCCGTCTTCATCTGCTTCCTCCTCTTGCTGCTCTGCAGCTCGGCAGCGTCGACGTGCGTCGCCACCCGTTATACTTTATACGTGGAGAAGCCCGAGTGTGACTTCTGCGTGGCCGTCAACACCACCGTCTGCATGGGATTTTGCTACTCCAGGGTGCGTATTGGACATACAATGTCAAATCTTTTCCAAAAGTCAAGCTTTATTGGATAAGAAGGCAAAGACTTTGACCTTGCGCAATCTCACAATTTAAAAGATCAGGTCGCCCAAATATGATTTATTCTCGTCCAGTCAGCTAAACTGCCAGACAATGTGCAGAAACGCGTCCACTCCAGTGCCAGGGTTTCCGTCATTGTCACTCAAATTCCACGGGCAACAGAAGATTGACTTTTAGGACGACATAAACATTCAATAGAGCGTTTGGATCATGAGACTCTCTTATTTCATCAGAACAAAAAGAGTTAAGGAAGGGTCTGGACTTCTATGAGCTTGAAATGAGGGCAGGTGTCAAAAATACAATGCGATACATCCATATTGGTTGTGATAGCGCTAAAGCTGGATGAAAGCCCTAATGTGGAAAAAAAAAAGGTCAAATGCTTCATGGATATGTGGCAAAAGAACAAATAACAAGACACATAAATGCTCTGCTTCTAAGTGTAAAAGGTCCACACGTCCAGAGACCGACTGATGTAATACACTGCAATGGCTCCGTTCGGGCTTTTCAAAGGCCATTTAGCACGCAGTCAGTGAATCGCGCCTCTGCAGTTTGTCGTCAGGAGGATCAGCAAGTATTTACTCAAGTCGAGTACATGGCCTACAGCGTGCGCTCTCGTCAACATGACCACACAGCGATGTCTGTCATAGTACCAAAAGGGACCAGTGAGTGGCCACACGGGCTATCAAAGATGGCCCGATAAGCGATAATAGCAACGTGGAGCTTGCGCAAGGACTATTTGATGAATTCTTGTGAACGTCCTCATCCATCCAGATCAATTTCCAAGGCGTTGAATCCATTGCCGCTGGACTGTCGCGTTTGTCTTCAGACTTTCAGGTTTGCACGCTATTCCACAGGAAGAAAAAAAATGGAATGCATTTGTAGGATGAACTCAATAGCAGATGTTCCAAGACTTACCCCTCGCTATGGCTCATTTTATTTTGGAAACGTTTCCAGATGCTTTGCTTTGTGTACATTGAGCAGGACAGCAACATCAAGGACACGTTTGGCTCGCGCTTCCTGATCCAGACAAGCTGCGCCTACGACCGGGTGGAGTACCGCAGCACCCAGTTGCCCGGATGTCCCGGAGCGGCCAGTGCCGCCTTCACCTACCCGGTCGCCCTCGGCTGCCGCTGCGGAGCCTGCCGCACCGACAGCAACGACTGCGCCCACAGAGCGGACATCCCCGGCCCCGCGTGCACCAAACCGCTCCGACACTTGTATCCATCCCCTAGCGACTACATGCTCTCCTTTTGAAACAACCACTGTTGCTTTGCTCTTGCATCCATCGTGCTATCGCGAGACTGTCTCAATCAAGGCATGCGTGTGGCTGCAAATGTGTTTGTTTGACTTGCGGGCTGATTAAAGCCTCTAAATAGCCGCGCTTGCGTTGGATTTGCCTTTATTAGTCTCGTAGTGGAGAAATGTACATTTGACGGCAGCAAACTTATGAAAGGATGTTTGTTCGGACACTGTGAACAAAGGCTCCAACGCAGGAAGATTGTCTTTTCCTGCCGACGCCCAACATCTGCAGCCCTGTGCCGAGCCATCTATTGAAAGTAGATGCCCGTTGAAGTGAGAGACATTAGTAAAATACAGTCTTCTTGATTTGAGTCCCAAGCGCCAACATCCATAAACCAACAAAACATGCACATTTTAATGAACGGATAGCTTTGTAACCTGGCCGATGAGCTCTTCCTGTCAAGAAGTTTACCAAATGGTAAATGAGTCCGAGGCCAGATCCCCTACCCGAGGATGACTGACAGCTCATTCTTGGGGTCGAGACTCAAGAGTCAAGAATGAAGGTCAGGGGCTCGCTCGCCATCCGTCGTTTGTATCATTGTCGTGTAATGGCATCTGCTGCGGGAAAATACACCAACAAGTGTGAAGAGTCCAAGAAAAGTACAGTCGTTTGGCGAGGAATGCTCCCAAGCGTTTGCAGGAGTTCAAGAATGCCAGTTTGAATGTCATACCTGTCAACATTGGCTAATAGCTGCCCTTAGAAATGATTACAATTCCCGTACAAAAGTTGTAGTACGCCGTAAATGACATGGATAAAGAAACGCTAACAAGTGGAAATGCAGATAGGTTACTACGCATGCGCGGTAACCTGCAGCGTTGGGTATTACTCGGCTTTTCCGCCTGGTACCTTAAGCACCAATTCAAGTTGACTTTAGGCCACAGACACCGGATTTTAAGTGAGGACATCGTTTAAGATGCCATATGCACGTTCAACAAAACGTGACTACGACTCAATACTGTCATGGCTAATTTGGCCTGATTATTTCCACAAGAGCAGAGTCAAGCACCTTTCTTGCTGAGCCTTAAAGAAATACAACACAAACATTTCCTACGTTTTAAAATACGTATAGCAAATAACAGGAACAATGTTTCGTATGGAAGGCAGGATGAAAACGTAGCAGCACAATTGGAAGATTGCGATAAAACAACGTCCTACGCACGCGCCTGTATGCTTTTTTTCTATAGAAGAGAATACAATGAATGAAATGGCAAGATATTAAAATTGATTATTGACAGCATGGCCACATTTATGTCTGTAAACTTGATGAGTGAAAGTGAACTTGACTCGCGTTCGATGGTGAACGCCTTGTTTTTTTTCTTGACTTGACGTGACAGGCAAGCCCCTTTCAAGCCATTCAATTCATTGGCGGCTACAGTTTAAATGATCGCTGTGTTGTCCAATGGCTGTGGGATAAAACCAGCCAATCGAAGTCGTGTAGTGAAACTAGCGAGGTGTTGATTGGTTATGTACAGACGAAAGAGGCGGGCTTGTCGGACTGTCATTTCATTGTAAAGCGAACCAACCGTCCAAGGAAATTTCCACTCCATCTGCCGAATTTCTCCATTCGATCTCCACCGTCGCCTCGTCAGAGCTCGCAGAAAATTAACTTGATCGGATATTAACGACTTGATAAAAAGAAAGACTCCGCGCCTGCACATTTTAGGTGAGTTGATTATTTCACATCGTGGAACGTTTACTTTGACCTTCTTTGTGAGAGGATTTTGCGGATGGCGGTCGTCTTTCCAATGCTAACAATGACACAAAATTGGAATGAATGTTCGTACCGCTTGGCATTTATTGTATTGTGTACGGTTATAGCTCACGATTCTTCAAGTTGGGATAGTTTACCGATGCAATACGAAATATTTGACACAGGTTTAGTGAATATGACCCCCCTTTTTTAACTGAGACGAATAAAGCTAACTAACGGAAAAACCAAGCAATGAGAATTTTATCGTCAAAGCGTTCATGTTTTGTCAGGTTATACAATAGCATTTTTGTTTTTCATTTTTGACTCTTCACGGTGGAAACCGAACCTTTTTTTTTTTGCTATTCCTGAATGTTAAACTGAAGGAAAGCCCTTTTGCAAACGGTGACGTCACAACGCTTTAAGTTGTAGCACTTTCTCCATGGGAAACTTCTTTCTTCTATTTTTTACTTCTCTCCTCTTTTGCCTTTTTGTATAATGATTATCTGTCTTATTTCCTGTGCGATCAGGTACTGTCTCTTACGCGATTATGTCACCTAATGTATGTTGCCAACTGTTTTTTTTAAATGTTAAGTATGCAGAAAGATTTGTTGAGGCACACCTCTGATTTACTTTTAGAAGCTCCACGAGCTATTCAAAACCAGCGGTTTTGTTTACTTTTGTTGTGTTTTGTTTGCAGTGTTGTTTGTTTGTTTCTATTACTTTGTTTGTTCGCATGCCATTTGAATGAAAAAAAAAAATAATCTCCATGGAAAAACTGCGCATGCGCAATTGCCTCAAAAAAAGACGATTGACAGGTTGGTTTGTATGGATTTATTCTATTTATTAAGTAGTTAAAACGGAAATATGCCCGGCAGTCAATTGTTCTGGTGTGCAAGTCAATGTAGAGCGCTGTTTGGAAAAAATATTTCAAGAGTAAACTGTGTCTGTGTAAGCTCTCAGTGGTACAGGAGCGGTCCATCGATGAAAAGGTTTCTTCAGCCGTCATCTGGACTTCTTTGAAAGTTTATCAAAGAAGTACAGATGACGACTGAAGAAACCTCATCGAAAGAGTAAACTGTCTATTTCAAAAATCTACACGAGCTTGAAATGGGGGCGAGTGTACAAAATGGTTAATGCTGCACCCTCGTGGGAGGTAAAAACATTGCCGGAGGTCTGACCGACGCTTGAAATGAAGAAAAAAAAAACAACCCCCGAACATATTGGGGAATGTCGCTCGATCGACGTCACGGTTTTCGATTCCCCAATCAATCCGGGAATGGCAATGAATGAGTTAACGTAAGCTGCCTGTCTTGAAACGTTATGTCAGTCCTCGGGAATTGCGGAATGGTGGCCAGGCGGGTTTGTTACTATTGTGAGGAAGTAACCGAGCGCCCGCTTAAGTCGTCATTCAAGCTCTTAATTGGTTAGCACGACTGAGATGCCGATCGAACTCGTTTCCCGCTGGCCATCTGAGAAGAACTGGGCAATGTCAAAGTGCTCACGGAGCTCATGATGATTGGACTGCGGGTAGATGTGACATTTGACCCTTTTCCACCTATTTTGCGCTCCTCTGATATGAATCAACCCTTATTTGTTTCCAAAAATGTTTTCAGATGCACAGTAAAGTCGTTTCTGTGGCATACATAGTTTTCAATGTGATGCTATTTTCTCTGTTTACGGCACGTGTGGTGGATTGCGTTATGTTCTCCCCAAAAAAAGTCACTAAGCCCTCTGTTGCATCAGCATCGACGACGCCAGTTGTGTAACTTGATTGCGCCGGCCTACAAGTAACTTTTGACTTTGATGTGATCTCCGTAGAACTCTTCGTTGATTTTCCATTGGACGTTGAAATCATACATCCATCTTTAATTCACAGTCATCATGTCTCAACAGCACATCAGGTATGGATGTTTTTTTATCAATTAATCTAAAAATGAACAATATCACACCTGTTTTCCCTGTATTTTGTACGTTTTTTTTTTTTTGATCATTTCAAATAATGTACGACAACTTTTAGACGGGATCTTTTTAAACCCATTCACTCTCAGACAAAAACGTGTTAAAGCAAAAACGTGGACACAACGAGGACCGGGGTTTTTGTCATTGTCACTTGAATTCCAGAACCCACAGCATAGTGAGTTTTAGGACGACATCAACGTTCAATACAGTGTCAGAAGACTTTCTTCTTTCATCAGAAAAAAATCGTTAATTCCTAAATGATACGGTTCTGGAGATACGTATATGAGCTTGAAATGAGGGTGGCTGTCCAAAATACGATGCAATGTTGGTTGATATAGCGCTTTAACAACAGCTCAAGCTGGGACAAAGCACTAACATGGACAAAAGGGTAATACTGCCCTTTTGTGGAAAAAAAATATTGCCGCAGGCCATGGCCAGGGCTTTATCAGCACCCAAGCATACAAAATGGGCAATGGCGCTCTCCGTCATATTTTCAATTCCCGAATAAATTAGTGAATGAGTTAAATTGTGACAATGTTGCCGCCGAGCGCTACTGTTGCTACGGCAAATCGGCAAAAGTCATCATATTTTTATTTTTTAATCATTGCGTCCGGTGAGCATAACGTGCGCATTTGCGCGTGTATTAGCGGCTTTTTTTTTCCTTTTCATTTCAACTAACGTACGGCGTACTCGCACTTTTCTATAGGAATCGGTAGCATTTAGAAGGGCCGCCATTCGCCAAGGTTGACAGGCAGGTGTGCTCTATTGGATTGGATTGGATTTGCCTTTATTAGTCTCACAGTGGAGAAATTTACATTTCACAGCAGCAAAGTGATGAAAGTAGTAAAACAAAATACATACACATATATATATTGGGGTCAATATAGTTTTCCAGCGTCGTGTTGAAATGCCTTTTTTTTCCTTCTCCCTGCAGCCTCCCGGCCAAACTCATCAATGGCGGCATCGCCGGCATTGTCGGCGTCACTTGCGTCTTTCCCATTGACTTGGCAAAGACCAGATTACAGAACCAGAGACAAGGACAGCGGGTCTACAAGAGCATGTATGTGGCTAGTCGCCTTGCACAATCGACATTCCCGGGCCGTGCGCAATGGACCGTGTCGGCGGTGTCCTTCCTGAAATTCCACATTTGACATCCTGCTGTGGGCTAGCGCTCATGTTGCGCGGCTGCCTGCTCTATTTCAGGCAAATATGTCCGCACTAGCACAACTAGCGCAGGTGCAGGGCGGATTTCATGCTGATAGACAATCAAACTTGGCACTCGAAATATCACCATAATTACCACTTATACTCCTCTATAATTACCACTTATACTGGTCTGTACTGTACTGTCCTGTTCCCATACCTATTGTATTCCGCAGGAAAAAAATGGCAGCGTTTCAACATTTCACAAAATATATAAATATATACTGATGCCGTTTTTCAATAAAAACGTGCTTCACACTAAATTAAGTTTGTACTTCAGTCAATATTTGACAAATAACCGCCCATCACGCGCCCTCCCCAGCCAAATTACAATTGACGTAGAGCGCCATTCCCAAATTTGTTTGGGTTGTTTTTTCGTGCTTGGGTGCCGATCAAGCGACGGCCATGGCCTCTGGAAATGTTTTTTTCCCTTCCACGAAGGGGCGACATTTGACTTTTTTTCCCTGTTAGCGCTTCAGCTGTCGTTAAATCATACAGTTTCAATGCAACCTTGGTGAAATGCCGTTGAGGTTATCGTATGCAATATTTGATCATCGTTTCAATGTTTTGTATTGATTTTTTTTAGGATGGACTGCCTTGTGAAAACTGTTCGATCGGAGGGCTACTTTGGCATGTATCGAGGTAAAATTCCAACTCAAATGATCTCAATGACCATAAATGTTCACCGAGGATTTATTTTTAAAGAGAGGGTAAGATCAAGGATGCGTCGTTCAATATCACTGGCCGCACAGTCCCCACATTTTTCCCCACAGTGAAATGTTTTGAGACATTTAGGCCATGAAATGCAAATGCAAATTTCCCCATTGCGGGACGAATAAAGGTATTCTGATTCTGATTCTGAAACCATTGTGATGTTATTTGGGATGGCGGTGCTGGCCACGTGGTAGAAAACAACAACAACATTTAAAGCAGCCTTTTAAATGATTGTCGGATGCCTTTAAATAGAAAGTCATTGCTGAATTAGATGAGGCGGGCTTTCTGCTTGTGCGAGGAATGCTGTTTGTTTGCATCTTGTCTTTTTCATATTGCAGACGTGGGTCCCCCCTGGGATATTGAAGGCTAGCCGATAAGGCGCAGCCGCGCTGGAGGCAAACCATTAATGGTTCTTACAATATTGCTCTATTCCAAACTACAGGCACATATCTTCTTCTTCTTCTTCTTCGTTTTTTTTTTTTTTTAAATACCTGTTGTGTCAAGTCCTTGTCAGTCACGCGCTGCTCTTTTTCACTTTCCACACTTGTGTTGCGTGATTTCATGACCTTTTGTTTTGCTTAATGTTGCAAATGACTTGTGGCCTATTTTCAAGTTTGGCCCCAAAAAATCTGATCACGCACCATTCATTGTCTGTTTGCCTCATTTTATTTCCACAAACGTGTCTTTGTTTTGTCTTTTTGCTCACTTGTGTCCTTTCGCTGTCTCCGTCGGCATCTCTGCGTACACGCGCTCCCCGACGAACGAGCGTTCGTGTGACGTCGGCGCCGCTCGCTCGTTCATCTTGTTCGGGAGCGATCTCATCTTCCCCCTCGTGACGTCGGTACATTTTCCTCCTCCTGCCGCGGTGTTTTCTCCTCTTCGGCTCGTCGGCCACCGCTAGCCCGCCGTTAGCTAACCGTGCTAGCGGCTGGTCTCGACTATCAACGATGGGATCCATACCTGTCAACCGGCTCTATTCTGTACAACTTCTGCACATTTTTAGATGTGTACGGCATACAAGAAAGTTTGTATGCAAAAATGTTAAATATCATTTTCGTCATTAATTATTAGCAGTGCATGCACTCGCAGCATGATGACAAGTATCGCTACTCGTAAAAAGCAAAGTCGACCACCGAGAAAATAAGTCCGTGAGAAACGTGTCGAGAAGAAACAAAAGTTCCGAGAAGACAATTTCCGGTCAGGTGGAATTTTAGTTTGAAATCAGTTAAATAAAACATTTTACCGTGTTTTTTCGCCGTAATGTCCTTCATAGTTTTCGATCAACGTTATACATCGTAAGAAATACATCAACCCCCTTAGAAACCAGCTCGTCAATAGTGACTGACCATTGTTAAATATACTATATATTACTATATCAATACTGTAGTGTGACTAATAATAGTCTGTATGCCTGCCTCACGACAATGCAGACATTGAAAGAGCATTTTTACTTGTTAAAAAGATAAACACTGAGGACAGAAAAATAATTTTATGAAATGTTCATTTTTTTCAGTACAAATCAGGTTCCTTCAACATACTTTTAACATAGTTATCCATTCCATCCAAAATATAGCACTGCAGCAACTGCCAAAGAAATTCACCTTGCTTGTAAGTTGGGGAGCGTCTGTCCTCTTTTCAGTCTTCTGTCTTTGTTTGGTTTGGTCCTCCCTCCTTTCGAGTCTGTCTTGATGACTCAATGTGTGTTTTATTCGCTTGACGTAGGACTCTTGACATGGCGGGGGCGGGGGGTGCACGTGCAGCGTCAAATGGAACAACCCGCCGTCTAACTGTCACCTCGTTTGCCCCTTTGAGGTGCCGCTGTGAATTTAACTCTGGTGACGCCCGAGAAGGCCATCAAGCTGGCCGCCAATGATTTTTTCCGCCAGCGCTTTGCCCAAAACGGGTGAGGTTTGGAACGGCGCTTCCAATCGAGGCTCCGGGATTCGCGAGACTTGACCGTCGCTTGCGTCCGTTTGTTGTTTGCAGCGGCGGCCTGACGGTGTTCAAAGAGATGCTGGCCGGCTGCGGCGCCGGCACGTGTCAAGTGATCGTGACCACGCCCATGGAAATGCTCAAGATCCAGTTGCAGGATGCCGGCAGGACGGGTTAGTAGCGCACGTTGGCGAGATCTGAAAATAGGAAAACCGCGGAAGAGGATGTTTATTTTTTGGGGCCAATGCGGTACTGTTGATGTCGTTGCTGTCAATGTCGCCGTTGTTTTTCCCGCCCGTCTGCGTAGTTGCGCAGCAGCAAAAGCCAGTCGTCGCGTCTCCCTCCAAGCCGGTCGGCGCCAATCCACTCCTGAGTCGCTCGTACAACTCGGGAACTGTGAGCGCGCCGCCGGCCGCGTCGGCCACGCGGATCGCCGGGGACCTCCTTCGCGCGCACGGCATCGTGGGACTCTACAAAGGCCTGGGTGCCACGCTCATGAGGTACGCGAAGATCCCTCCGTCCGTCCGTCCTCTCCCAATCCGGACAAGTTGCCGCCATCGTTTGTCAAATGACTCCAGCGCATATTTGACCTTTTAAGACTCACTTGCGCTGAATATTCAGCAAGTCTTGTTTTCGAGTTAATGACCGTGCCCGAAGTGACGTCACGGAGGGAACGCCCCTGACCGAGAAAGCCGCACACAATGCATTTTGGGTACTTTTTTCATCTGAAAACACCATGTTGATGGCGAAATTAGAAGGAAAATGACATCAATAACGCCACGGTGAATCAGCCAATGGCGGTAAAACGCATAAAGAAGGTGTAAGTTGACACAAATTCCCAGCAGACAAATCAGGCCATTTCCAACGGAGCTTGGGCGCCATCTTGTGCATTTTCTGGGCGCTACATTGGAGTCCAGACGCCTCGAATGGAGACGGAAGGACTTCTTGAATCCATTGCAAACATGGATGCTTTCCTCTTCACAACTATTTGAATCCTATTCAATCCATAAGTGGATTAGAAGACAAGAAAGCATCTTTTCCGAAGCCATTGTTTTGATTCTGGAGCAAGGCAGTTTGTGAAGGAGTATCCTGGCGTAATGTCACCAACAAGGGGGCGGGACTTTCTGAATCTGCCCAATAGGCCCAGAATCTCATTTTGTGGCTCTTTTGGGACACTTGAAGTCACTTCTATTGTTGTTTTGCATTTGACGAAAACTATCCGCCTGCGTGGTTTGCCCATTTGAGATGCTCTCAAACGTTTTTCTGATGTTTGTTAGGAAAGAAAAAAATGGTGTCGGTTGCCGTTGAAAGTGTAAGATGTCTTCTGTTGTCCCTTTAGGGACGTCCCCTTCTCGGTGGTCTACTTCCCTTTGTTCGCCAACCTGAACCGACTGGGCCAGCCGAGCGCCCATCAGTCGTCACCCTTCTACTGGGCCTTCGTGTCGGGTTGCGTGGCGGGCTCGGCCGCCGCCGTGGCGGTCAACCCCTGCGACGGTGAGACTTCCGTCGTCAGACAAGTTGACCAAATGGGATCAAATGGGATCCTTTCGCTCAATCGCTGCCGTTCGTGAATTTATTTGGGAATTGAAAATACGACGTCGAGCGCCGTTCCCCAATTTGTTCGGGGTCTGTTTTTTTCTTTCTTGGGGCCCGCCCGATAAAGCGCTGGTCGGACCTCTGGCAGTGTTTTTTTTTCTTCTTCCACAAGGGGGCAGCATTTCCCTTTTGTCCTCGTTAGAGCTTTGTTACAGCCTCAGCTTTTGCCTTTTGTACAGACGCCCCTATTTCAAGCTCACATAAGTCCAGACCAGTATAGCTGAGGAATTGGCGCATTTTTCTTCATTATAAGGCGCACCCAAAAGAAAAGATCCAAAAGCTGACCACGGTGCACCTTATGGATGGAAAAAGTATTTTTGGACAGCTGCCCCTATTTCACGCTCAGATAACTCCAGAGCCGTGACATTTTTTTTTTTTTTTTTTTTCCGCTGAAAGAAGAGAGTCGAAGGTTTCTTCCACCTCATTGAATGTCGATGTCGTGCTAAAAGTCAAGATTGTGTGGCTCCTGGAATTGGAGTGACAATGACAAAAAGCCTGGCATGGCCTGGCATGGCACGGCATGGCACGGCACTGGCTGGAGTGGAGTGGCGTGGCCACCTTTTGGCACATTGTCTGGCAGTCAATGAGTTAACCGGAGCTTTTTTTGACTTTCCAGTGGTGAAGACCAGACTGCAGTCGCTGAACAAGAGCTCGGCCGAGGAGGCCTACGGCGGAGTCATCGATTGCGTCAGGTCAGACTAAGAAAGGGTGGGGAAAAAGTGGCACGCCGTGATTGGCTGCCTAAGGCAAGCCTCGTTGAGCCAGTTTGGACACGTTGCAATCGGCATTGAATGACTCCAGGGCCTTTTCTCTCACACCGCCACAAGTATTTGGCGGGCGGGGTGACCATGACAACTCGGCTTGGGAGCTTTTGACAAGTGACCTATGACCTTCCTGACGCAACGCAACGTCCCTTTGTAGCTCTGCTTCCAGTTGATGAGAAACCTTCCTTGCGTCCGTCAACATCACGCACGCACGGCCTCCGAGGAGTTGTTTTCTCCGCTTCCGCAATTGCAAACTCGGCACTTTGTGATTTTGCAGGCAATGAAAGTGGGCGACGTTGACGACGGCCGCCAATTCCTCTTTTCCAACCGCGCCCTTCTGTCACAAGATGTCTGCTCGCCGAACGTACTTTGCAATTAGCTTGCGTTGGCCATCAAAAGACCGTCTTTTCCGCTGTCAAAGCAGTCATGAGAAAAAGTTAGCGGACACCCGGGCAGACAACTCTGAAAAGTGGCATCAACTTGAAACACAATAAGACGACTAATCGCAAAACAAACATTGTTGAGGATTGTTTTCAACGAAGGATGTAGCTAGCGCAAATGCTTAGTTGATGCTAAATCTCCCTTGCTGATGATTTTGCGCCAGTTTGTCCGTTTAGCACAATGCAACGTTTGCGCCGCGTCGTCAACGTGCGACAAGCCGCGGCAACTTCTCTTGCCATTTCAAAAGATTGCCGCCGCTTTGTCCCCGCAGCAAAATGATGCGCAAAGAAGGAGCGTCGGCCTTCCTGAAAGGCGCCGGCTGCCGGGCGCTGGTCATCGCGCCTCTCTTCGGCATCGCCCAAGTCATGTACTTTGTGGGCGCGGGCGAGTACATCCTGGACAACTCGCCCCTCGGCGTCCTGTCGCCCTAAGACGTCCCGGAAGGACGCCGTCGACCGGCAGCTCGCGTCTGTCCCTTGACATTCAAAGAAGACTTGCACTTTTTGGCTGGCTTCGGGCGCTCTGACCGTCATCGGCCTCCCTCGGTTCACACTTGACTTGACTTGACTTGAGTTGAGAGAGGAGCAGCCATTTCCTTTGTCAGTGTTTTTCAATGTCGTCAAAGTTACTGTGAGTCCACTTCTACCTTCAAATGGTCAGCATGAAGGCCTTTGTTAGCGCCACGTCACCGCGTGCGCGCCCGCAAAGAAGAAGAAGAAGCCTTTCGTCCACATGAAATTTCAGTCCGCAACCATGCCTTCGTGGAAAAGAAAATCACTTTTGTACTACGTATAAATAAAGCCATGCATTATGAAATAATGCCATCTGCAGTACTCCCCTTTGGTTGCTTCACACAATTACAACGCAGTCGATTTTGACCTCGTGACACTTTTGTGTTTTTATGGGCACAACCAAAATAATGTACGGTGCGTTCGCAATGATTTCCTGGTGCGTAAGACGCACCCAAAAGCCTTGATTGTCCTCAAAAGCTGACCCCGCCCCGCGCCTTACGTGTCAAGCCGCAACAGGTCTCGCAACTGCGTCTTTTTTGTCATCTGCATGCGAGGAAGCCGCAAAGCACGACCGACGCGTGCAAAGTTGAGGTTTGAACCCTCAACGCTCATTTCACTTCTTCACATCGAGAAAAAAAATAAAGACAAACGTGATAAAAACGCTTACTAGCGCGAGGCTTGTTGACTCGGCGCGTCCAGGATGGAGGCGCGCCATTCCACGTCGGGAATTCCGCTTTCTCCAAAGCCAAATCCTGCCCGTGTTCGATCGACCCTCTCCACTTCAAAGGAAATGATCAGGAGCAATTGAATCGGCTACAGTCTTTTCTTCTCCGGGGTTGAAGTAACGTGCACCCAAAAGCCCGATTTTCTTCAAAGGGCGACCTTGCATATCAAAGTGGCGGGCAGGAGACGGCTCTCGGGGGGGAAAGTGTTTTTTCAGCAGAAAAAAAGAGTTATGTAATTCCTAAATGATCTGGAGTTATATGAGCTTGAAATGGGGGCGGCTGTCCAAAACATCCGGCATGGCTTTAACAACAGCTGAAGCTGAAACAAAGCACTAACATGGGGAAAAAAAGCGAAATGCTGCCCCCTTGTGGAAGAGAAAAAAAACATTGCCGGAGGCTTTGTCCGGCGCTTTATCAGCACCCAAGCAAGAAAAATGGAAACCCAAAGTAATTCCTACGTCATATTTTTCATTCCCCCAATAAATTTGCGCGTGTCACGTTTCCGGCTGTTCTTAAGATGTCCGTGAGGTCTGTTCCTCAACTTTAGTGTACTTTAGTTTTTGTTGTACCTGCTCCTTGTTGATGACTGCGGCTGCAATTTCTGCAGCGAAAATGATCAGCAGGCAAGTAAAAAACTAAACTGCAACCTAAACATCATTCATCATCCACTGAAAAGAAACATTAGTAAATCATTCAATGCGAACGCGCTGTATATGAAAAGGTCAACTACAACCGAATAGTACCGCAATGTTAAATACAAATGTTGTCCACGTTAAGCCAGTAAAGACTTTATTCGGCCATTCTTTGCGAACAACTTGACGGAGAAGGAGCACCCATACTCACATGCCATACTTCTAGAATCACCGACTCAAATCACATCAACTTTCTTTGTTGGGATGAAACTTACCGAGGCGAGAAGGCACTGAGATTCCCGAACGGCGCCCAACCAACCAACCGAGCCAACCAACATCATGAAGGCGCCCGCACTCGGGAGAATGTAAGCAGCTGCGGAAACAAGCACAAGTGCGCTCTGATTGACACCTATCCCAAAAAAAGGGTCAAAGTCAATTCAGTCCAACGCTAAAATCGTTTTTTTTGGGGCCTAAATCGCTAAGCTAAGATAAGCTAAGCTAAAGCTATTTAAAACTAAAAAGAAAAGAAAAAATATCATTTGCGGGTTGAGTAAACCCTGGCGCGTGTGGCTGCCGCTACTCACGCACAGAAAAAATGTCCTGTGACTGTAAAGTGTCCGTGAGAGTTTTGAAAGGAACTAATAAATGAAATGTATTATTATTATTATTATTATTATTACATGTATTTACGCAAGTTTAACATGCAGCTGGAACTCATTTATGAGTGATGTCACTCATTTATTATTCAAAATCTATGATAGAGGGATTTTATTGACATTTGCTATTAGGTGTTTGGAATTATCTATTAACTAACTAGCTAGCTAGCGAGCTTTCTATCTATGACTTATTTTGGGTTGAGCTGGCGCGTGTGGCTGCCGCTGCTCATCCACAAAAAAACTTCTCCTGTGACTGTAAAGTGACCTTGAGTTTTGAAAGGCGCTTAAAAATGAAATATTATTATTATAACATATTTATTATGCATACATCAACATTTAAAAATAGAGTGAAGCAAAAAAAATCAAAGATTGAAGTGATTTCATTTTCCAATGACGGTACGGCAGTTCATCTTGTGACTAGAGTGTAGGACAGCGGCGATCAATACGTCGATCGATCTCCAAGGTACTAATAGTAGATCGCATGACAAGTTGAATTGACGCTCGACAAATAAAGTCGAGTTGTTTTGAGAAAAAAAAGACGTCAGCCTATCGGCCATCCCTTTACTTGATTCTTGGCCGGACAACCAATCGGATGACGTCTTATTATGAGTTACCACCGCGTGTGCTCAAACGACGCCTGAGCGTCGCATGGCTAACAAGCGGGCGCTAGCCGTTAGTTACATGCTAATTTTTCGCTCGTTTTTCCTCCCTTGAACGTCAGTTAAGGTATACATGTGAGTGGAAGCTGGACCAAGTAAGAAGCCAAAAAAAAAAGTCTCCCTTTCCGACGGAGGACGAGGACTTGTTTTTCACATTTTCAATGACGCCCACCAGAGTTAACTCAGGTAATGGCAACAAATTGACATCATTGGGTCGCGTTGTGCAACTTATGCCATTATTTTTACATCATCAACATATTTCTCAATGAATAACAGGTTGATCATTTTGACGCGCTCATTTGAAAAGTAGCTCCCATGCTAAAGAAAACGAAGCGTAGGGGGATGGCAGCACTGTTGCACCTGCTGGCTCTGCTCAGTTATTTTTAATTTTTTTGTTGTGGTTGTCATCGTGCTGTTAGCCGCCACGCGAGCTTAGCTTTGCGTCACGATGCTTTGTTGGTAGACGAAGAGACGAGAGACCTTTTCGAGTGTTCTCGTCTACAGAGGAAAAGCCGCCAACCTCTTGTTTTTCCTCAACAAAAGAGGCGACTCGAGAAGAGGCTGATGCTTGCTATACTGTAGGATCGCCCCCACCCACCTAAAGAACATTCGAGTTGCGAACAACGGTACATATGAACATTTTTGTTGTAACATCATGCAGAAAGTATTCTCTCTAGTTGTACATGTCTTGATAGAGCATATATTTGATGAAATGTTTATTTTTCAGTACAAAGCAATACACGTTACTTATACAATCCTTAAACACATTGATATAAACTTTAAACATACTTATATAAGCCTTAAACAGACATTCCATCCAAAATATAGCACTGAATCAACTTTTGAAGAAATTCCCCTTACGAACGACCGTTCGCAACGTATATGATTGATTGATCAGAATCAGAATCAGAATCATCTTTATTGCCAAGTATGTAGAACATACAAGGAATTTGTTTCCGGTAGAACACGCTGCACTAGTATCGTCGTCAAAAAAACTGCAAAGTGGCACTATACTTGATTGATTGATTGATTGATTGCCGTTCTCCTGATTATATTGTAGCAGGACGGTGATTATATTGCAGCACTGTTTCTACGACGTACCGATGAAGAAAGTGTCGCGCGCATTGTCGCCTGTCAGCAGCTCCGCAGTTTCTGGATCAAACCGAAGCCAAAGTCCAACGGGCAGAACCGACAAGCCCGATAACTAGAGGGAGACAGAAAGAAAGTCACAAGTGCGCGACGAATCGGATAGGATGTTATTTCCTGGCCGACGGCACTCTCTAGCGGACGTGTAGTAAATCGCACCACACTGGCACATGTGCCTTGATTCAGACATAGCACTACCGAAGGCCCAGGGGTGACATGCAGGGCCCACCGGTGCATCGAAGGGACCCCTTTTGCCATTGGGACAGCTTTTGGCAGTTTACGGGCCATGCGGATGGCGATCTACTATCCGACGCCTGTGATATACTGCCCCCTAGTGGCCAATGCTCACACACAGTCATTGCCACCTATTTTCTCTTGATGACGATGTAATATTGTCATATTCCTCCTCTTTCAAGTGTTCTTGAAAGCATTGGTGGCATTTCTTGACATTTCAATGGGAAAGGACGATTTGAAATAAGTAAGCGATGTAAGTTCCGTGCATCGTCACCGAAGAAATAAGAAATGAGGTCTTTGATATTTCAGGGTTAAACCCAAAACATCACCAACTGTGAAAGAAGACACAAAGACTTGAGATTTAGGCTTGCGAGGAGAGTGTTCAGAGATTGTTGAGTAACATTCATCCGACCCGCTCTGAAAACGGTCTCTGGCCTCCTTGCTTTTATTGAAAGTTTGGGAATGTCTGATTACAAAAGTCTCAACCGTCTAAAGGGGAGCAGTTCACAGCGGTGGAGAGTGGCGCAAACACAAGCATATCTTGAGAAAAAAAGCAGAAACAGACTGTTCATGAAGACATTCTGTTATTGAGGGTCTGCATGTGAGCTATGTGCGTGTGATAGGAACTTGGATAATACAAAGCAAACTAGTTTACAAATAGAATGTGACTGACTACATGATATACAGTTTTAGTCCAATTTTCTAGACGATGATGCAACCTAGCCCGTTGCTAGCGCAAGCACAGGAGTGCGCGTTCCGCCTCAAGAGCCGTCGGTCCCACGAGCCCCTCGCAACAAAGAGCCGCCGTCTTCTTTTTATGACGCACAGGTTGTCATTCCGCACGGGAGCTATAAGTGTTCCGGAGCGCCTCAATCGGACTAAAGCACGCTCCGGTTCATCGATTATGTTCATTGAGAGCCAAAAGAAGAGCAGGATGCCTTGAAAAGCGTAACAACGCTCCGTTTTGAATGGTATTTATTGTTGTATTCCAGCAACGATAGCATCGAGAAAGCCATCGAGGAAATCAAATGAAACGTTGCGTCACGTTTGGCTTTGCGACCACCGGGTGGCACTGTCGGGCCCCGCCTACAGCTGCAAAGATGTTGCTCGTTTGAATCAGTGTCGGTTAAATGGACTCCCGGCATGACCCTCTTTTATCCTCTCGGCTTAGTTTCATCTGGTCATGGTTTTGTTTGCTACTTTGGACCTTTTTGTTCCGATGACTTTGTTGTTTGAGATTTTGGCGCCGCTGACTTGATTGAATACAATTTGTCAAATACGCCCTGCTCCTCCCTCACGCATGCATTTTTGGGGCAATTTTCCCAAAGTACAAATGGACATTGATGGTGGTTTGAGGCTCTGAGGCGGCCTGAGCCGCTTCTCTGCAGCGTCAACGTGTCAACAAGAAGAAGAAGAAGAAGAAGAAGAAGAAGAGAATGCATGGCCAGCTCTCTCGGGAAGGACACGCACGATCAAGCGTTACCACGACAACGTAGCATTTCAACGCACAGGTTTCAGCATCCGTTTCATTCCCACTGGACGACGTTGCCAGGCAAAAAAGCACAATGTCATCTGGATGAAGAGCAATGGCGCAAATGGACTCACCCAAAAGACGAAGTTGACGACGACGACGAGCAGATATTTGACGCCTTTCATCCCCCCGTGCGCTTTGCTCACGATGATTGGAACGAGCCTCTGACGCAACAAACGGGACGGCGCTCGCTCATGTGCGCACGCCTCCTTTTCGCCGAATGTCCCACCCGCCATTCGGCTTCATTTTGCTGGGCTGCATTTGCGCCACCATTGATGGCAAACAGCCACCTCGTTTCTTTGCCGATCGATGATGTCGATGGTGCGAGTCTCGCAAGACTTCTTGAGCCACCCGCATGCACGGGAAGGGACATCATCCATATTGATTACTGGGATCAGAGTATTTCCTCATATAGACAGCTGACTTTGTCATTTGTAAATCATTCCCTTGTCCGAGTTCAGTTTAAAAAAAAAACAACAACCGCTCGTTGTTTTTTTGGTGAGAAAGAAGCAAGCAGCACACTTTCGTCAGTCATAGAAAAATGGCAGAGTACATCGTGTGGCCGCTAGATGGCAGCGTGTGACAAACAATCCCACCAAGAGGTTCGCATTCCTTTCTTCGCTCATTCGTTTGACGATTATCAAAATATTGCACATATTGACACATCATTTCAAATAATTTGCATGTAATAGTAGGCTTCAGGATCTCCGTCCTGCTCGCGTTGCACTTTTGTGCCAAAATGATGCGGGGACATGTTGTTGTCTTGCTCTCTTCTGCTTTTGCACCATTTTGTCAATGTGACATTTGAACCACTTGAACAAGAATTGTTCTTTTTGGGAGTGGGTTGCTCCTTATGTCAGACTCCCCAAGTTCGTCAGCCATCTGACCCGAGTTGCAGCTTTTACTTTCAACCCTTGAAAGAGAAAGTCGACTCTAAAATAGTTTCAAGAAATGAACACGTCATCCCGTCAATGAATCGAAATGTTTAATAAATGTAACTGTCATCTTGATAGGAAGTCTTATTCTTGAAATACGGAATGTATGTAAAATGACAGGAAATGGACGTACGGTATGTCCAAATGTCCATCCCTTCATTCTCTAAAATGCAACTCGGATGCCCGTGTGATGATTGCATTCCAACACGCAATGCATAAGGTACACGTTTAATAAATAAGAAACATGGTTTTCAACATGGTTCGAGCAGACCTGGGCCAAGTAAGCAAAAAAACAACAAAACCACGCACCAAACAAACAGGATCCCTCTGGTCGAATGGCGTTGTTGCGTTTCTGGCTGCGCTGTCTGCTTAGCAGAGCCTCGATGACAAGTTGAAACCTGCCACTTGGAGGAAAGCCACCTTCACTTGGCTGCTTTTTATTTCCTCATGAAATTATCGGCAGCCATTTTTTTCATACCCTGCTATCTTGAAGCCAGTGGATTAAACGATATTTGACATATTTGTACATAATTTTCCACAGGGTGACAGAATGTAGATTTTCTTGGGTAATGACGTCGCCCTGTTTTGAATGGAAAAGTCAAATTAGAGTCCAACGCTGTGTTTTTGCACGTCTGGAAGAAGTGTGCAGAAGGGGAAAACCGTTTTCAATGCTAAAACACAAATAGTTGTGGTCTCTCAGCAGTACTCTGGAGTAAGCGGCCAATCACCAAGCGTAACATTGAACAATCCGGTCGATCTTTGCTGATCTGAAAATGTCTTTGATCTTCTGGATTTTGACGACATTGGAAACGTCAGGTCGCAATTTGCATTTGGCCACGTGGTGCCAAATGGTGGTCATTGTTGATTATTGTTGATTATACGACGCAAAGCTGTTGAAGTGATTTGACATATAGAGTACACTCGCATTCAGATTCAGAAGAGTTGTGATGTGGCAAAGGGATTTTCCTTCTTTTCTTTGTGGCGTTTTTCTTAACAAGGGTAATACACTATATATACTGCAGTATTTGACCCAGGTCTGCCGTGATACACCGTTCATGCAGTCCCTGTACTTTGGCATAATACTCATAATTTACTCTGTGCAAAAGTCTTTATATAGACAGTGTGTACGTCTGTGTTGGCAGTAAATTTATATATGTGTGTGTGTATATGTAGATATTGTATGTAATGTTTGTTAGTGCGGCCAAGACTTTCGGCTGAGCACACAGACGCAGGCCACGTTGATGCGTATGAGCCTCCAGGCCACGAGGTTGTGAAAAGAGGTCAAAGCCCGCACGAAGGTGTGCGAGTTGGTGCAGTGCGAGTTCCAGTGTCGGGCATCGACGCCCAGGCAGCCCGAGTCGGCCACGCCTCCCGCGTGGCAGGCGGTCTCGAAGAAGTACTGCTTCTTGTTGACGTTGTTGATGTTGACGTCCGGCAGCACCGTCACCTCGTTGCCCGAAATGTCGGTGGCTTTGGTCTTGTTGCCCACCCAGACGCTGACGCTCTGGCAGACGGAGTAGACGCCTCGGTGCTGAGGCTGGCCCGCCCGCCGCCGACTCCTGCGTGGGCCGCCGGGTTCGGCGTCGGGCGGCCGGGCGCTGAACAGCACCCTGGGGGAGAGCCCGCGCCGCCCGCTGAAGAGTTTGGGGTCCACCGGAGGGGCGGCGGGGAAAACGGCCGAGCGGCGCCGCTGCGCGCTGCCGGCCGCGGAGGACGCAGCCTGCGCACTGAAGAAAAGCAGCAGCAGCAGCATCGATGACCTCATGGGCGCACCGCACCGCACCGCACCGCCTGCGAGGACCGGTCAAAAGATGACAAAAACACACCCGATGCAAATAAAACGTGCTTACACGTGCCTGTTTTTTGAAGTCATTCACTGCCAGACTCTGCAAAAATGTCGCCGCTTGGAATTGAAGCGGATTCATGCAGGAGATGCGAGACTATCGCTTTTGGTCCGCGGATGCTACAGCTTCACGTTTGCTTTCAACAATAGGCTTGTAGCAGATGTTCTGCTTCATGTCACAAAGAGGGTACAGCAAGTGCGGAAGAATGAAGGACTCTCTGTGTCTTTGTGTTGTCATATTATTTGTTACGTAGCTTTTTTGATTTCTACCATTGGACATGTTTTTTTTCTTTTGTTACAGACTGCGAGCAAGTGAGCAGGCTTGTCGGCGCTCTCCTGTGTCAAGTAGGTTTGTTCCGCCATGTTTTGAAGGAGGGGGGGGCTCGGCTTCACCGTACACGATCAAACGGTAGCTTGTCAATTCCAATGAAAGAAAAGCCCGTCACGTGATGCGAGGTGGCACGCGGCGACCCCTCTGGAAGGTCAAGTGAAATGTCAGCTCTATTTGCTCCCATTAACGATTGTTGCTCACTGACTGGAGCGCAAAGTTGTCTTTGGCCGCTTTCCTTTCCGGGGTCGTTCTGAATTTGGGGAAAGCGTTGCAATGTTTCATCTCCTCCACATATTGTGTGCACAACGTTCAACTTTGAAGTGGACAATAATGACTGTTATTTTGGTTAACGATTTGAAAATGTGGTTTGGACTTCCGCACGAATAGGTGGCCCTTGAAATGCCTCATTTTCTTTTGCGGGCCCAATAAAATGATGTGACGGGCCGGATTTGACCCCCCGGGCCTTGACTTTGACATCAGACTGACATGAATGAGGTCAATTACAAGAAGTAGCCAGTGAAAGAAATTAGTCAAGACTGAGAAATTGCTGATCGGATTTTGAATGTAACCCGCACGCACTTCTCCAGGAAAACATCATCAAAATCTAATTATTATTGTTACTATTATCATTATCGTTATCATTGTCGTTGTTGCTACTGTTACTTTTGTTGTTGTTATTGTTACTGGTATTAGTTGATTAGTATGTTTTTTATTATCATCATCATTGTTATTATATGATTGTTATTATTATGATCATTACTATAATAATAATAGTTATATTATTATCATCATCATTATCATCAGTATTCTTATATTATCATTGTTATTATTAATTTTTCTATTATTATTAATATAATACTCATTATTTTTTGATTATTAGTCTGATTATTATCATTATCTTCACTATTAGTATTATTATCATTGTTATTATTACTATTAGTATTATTATTATTATTATAATAATGGTAAAAATAATATAAAGAACATTATTATTATTTTATTCTGATTCACTGGAAGTGCACCTTATACTCCGGTTTGCCTTATACACGGGAAAATACGGTACTGTTTCTTTATATTGTAAAAATAAAAAGAATGTTGCACTAAAAGTACTAACAAGTAGAACCTCTGCCAAAAGTTACTTCTGAACAATTGTAAATGAGTCACATGAGCTTGTAATGACCCAATTCTGCTCCCATGGCGATACCTTCAAGGTAAGCAAAGCTGCATCATCTTTTTTTTGGGGATACACACACACACACACACACACACACACACACACGAGTACTTTGGCTTCTCAGCGTGCATCGTGCTTAAAGAGTTTTGAAAGTCGCTTCGAAATGAAATGTATTATTGTTAACCTTTCGAAAGTCCGCCGGGGAACGCTAGCTAGCTAGCTAGCGGCTCACCGTGGCACCTAGAGGGTGCGAAGTAAGCAGCGCGCCGCCGCGCTCGGGACTGCTGCCATGTGGTCCCCGTCCAGCGCACCCGGCCTCCTTGGCCCGCCTGCCGAGACACAAGGCACAACCTCATCAACACCACTGGACCCTTATTTACATTGGCAACATCCCCAAAGCATGCTAGCTACTCGCCTTGCCGTGTTCTTCCGTGAAATTGGAATCATTTATACCCAATGATCTGGTCTCTCCATTGTGTAGTTTCTCTTGGCAATATTGTGAATTTGGATTCAATTTTCACATTTATTTTCCTCATTTTCTGCTTTCTCAACTCACTTTGATGTACTACATTGTGCTTTTTTTGGCGCCTGTAATGAGTAGCGAAGATGTGTGCTGTTGGCCACCTTACCGGGAAACTTGCCAAAGTGAGGTGGAGACATCACACTTTCATAGCGCCTTAAGAGCTGCAGCATCACTAAAATGCCGCTCTCAAGAACTTTAACCAGTTGTGAGACATGACATCATGCATCTTCCCTGTCGTCGAAGCGAGGCGGAATGTCTTCATTCGCACATCACGCGACACCACGGGCGTTTGTCACAATCATCTGGCGCTTTGCCTCGGCGTGACATGCAAACCCGTGCGCTATTCCCAGTAAACAAGCTGCAAATCGTCCGCTACGGCACAGGAAGTGTTGTATGCCATATGGCGTGCGGTACTTTGCGTTGCGTGGCCCTCAAGAGTTGACACAAAAATGAAGACCGTCAGAAGCGCCGTTATACTTACCCCTGCTCAAAAGATTCATTCTTTTGAACGAAACACTCAGGACTGACACAACATTACTTCCCGTTTGCTTTTGAGGACAGCGGAGCAGTACTTCATCCCAACAAGACTTACTGTGTAGTTATATTAAGTTCATCCTGTCTACCTGATAACTAATTTAAAACAGATTTGTATCTTACAGTGACAGTGCATTGTCGCTGTTCAAATACCTGACATGTTTCGGCGTCTACTTCCGCCTTCGTCAGAACTCTCTGACGTCTCTGACGAAGGCGGAAGTAAACGCCGAAACATGTCAGGTACTTGAACACCGACAATGCACTGTCACTGTAAGATCCGAATCTGTTTTAAATTAAAATAAGACTTAGCGTAGTTCCACTGATTTGTGCTTACCGCATTGAACCAACCAACCCACTTTCTAAGGGTCGTGGTACGGCTAACATCCGACTAACGACCGAGTTCCCTTCCCACCAAACGGTCGTTAGTCGAAATCCATTCAAAATGTTGAATAGAGGCCTGGAGGCTAAATGTCTGGCAAACTCCCCCCCCCCCCCCCCCCCCCCCCCCGCCCCGCGCCCCGGTGCCATCACACGGTCGATGGCTGTGCCAGAGTGACATGCTGGCTGGCTGGCCAGTTGTCGTACACGTTGCCGGCCTGCTAGCACGTTGCGGTGCCAGGCGTCAAATTCAAATTTTAAAAACGGGGTCTGCAGGTCGTGGTCGTAAGTCGGATGTTCCCTGTATTTAGGCTGAAATTTCTCGACCTGCAACCCGTTGATGACGCTCCGTGGACACTTTTGTGAGAATAGCATTAAACTAACAAGGCCGAATACCCCCAAAAGAATTCTACCTCCTTGTCTCCAACATCCCTTCTGATTGAATCATTTTGCATCACTGACATTTACTTCCTAACAGCCCATCCAAATTTCGCATCCATCCAGAAGATCTGAAGGTAAAAATGTGGAAAAGCGTGGCATGCAATTATTTTGATTTTTGTTTTTTCCCTCCGCCATGTAACACAATCGGCACCCTTGCACAACGTGTATGTCTAACTTGTGTGATTTACAATCTGCAAAGTTCTCGTAAGAAGTATCGGTACTTCCTGTTCAACGCACGCACGCACATATGTGAAAATCTATTAAAGCGCAGACTGTCAGGGCTAAGTTAAACCAGCTTTCCACGGAATGTTCCAGACACCCACTGCACCTTTTTTTCAATACCAGTTGACATGAAATGTAATGAGCGTCAATGACAAACCCGCGAGGCACTCAGTCCATAAGCACAATCCCCCATTATAAGCGAGGCGATTATGTCAACCAAAGTGAACGGCACAAGAGCAAACTAGCGTATTTTTGCACCCGAGTATAAGGCGCACCTTCAATGAATAAAAAAAAAAATTCCAAATATAAGGCACATCCACATTATAAGACGCTACAGTAGGCACTACGTACTTCTTCTAAAAGGGGGAAATGGAGTCGCTGGCTTCTGAAATGAGTTTCCAGACCTGTTGAGGCTCAATATGACTTTACACACACACACACACACACACACACACACACACACACACACACACACACACACACACACACACACACAAGTTTATGGTATGTGCAAGTATGTATAAGGCGCACCAAACGGTGTATAAGGTGCAGGGTCAGCTTTTAAATTAAGGCTTTTGAGTGCACCTTATACAGCGTCAAATAGTGTCATCCCGTCCCAACCTCTCTTGTTTGCCGTGAGCCGTTCAGTCACTGGAAAGCACAGCGACTTTCGCTGCCGGAAAATGGATCGACCAGCCGGAAAAGTTAGCATTTGACTGTGGATTTGCTCTTTACGTCATTCTTTCCACCATCGGCTAGCATGGAAGCTTTTCCGTGGCCTTTAGTATGTGGCGGCCCGCACTGAGCGCCGCGCTGCAAACACAATCCATCGCGCCAAGTGTTTCAGAAGCAAAGCGGCTTGTCTGAGGGACAACAAGTGTAGAGCGCATTTTTTTTCTTTTATAGCTCTGCGTGTCTCCCGCTTGAGATTTGTGACGATTCACAGGGCGGACAGTTTGTCTTTTCGTCTTTTGTATTTTTTACACTCTCTTAACAATAGCAGTCATCAGATAGCCACTCTCCACCTTACCAACAAATTCACCTTACCAATGGTTGTTCGTAAGATTCATTTGTTTCTTAAATTGCTTCACTGCTATATTTTGTATGTATTATGTACGTATCTTTATAGAAGTAACCTGTATTGGTTTGTACTGGAAAATAAACATTTAATAAAATATGTGCTCTATAAAGATACGTACTAGAGAATATGACATGTTACTCCAAAAATGTATGTACTGTTTTTTTTGTAACTTGAATGTATCTGTTTTCTTGGAAGTAGAGCGCCGTGCATTTTTCTTTCTTTTTTTTTCTTCATGTTATTGGTATGTATAGCGCTTTCGCAACAGCCGAAGCTGGAACAAATCGCTAACATGGAAAAAAGGAAAATGTTGCCCCCTCGTGGAAGTGAAAAATCATTGCCAGAGGTCTGACCATCGCTTTAATGGCACCCCGGCAAGAAAAACCAAAACCTGGACAAATTCCGGGACAGCGCTCGACGTCATATGTTCAATTGCCGAATAAATTTGTGAATGGCACTGAATGAGTTAAAATGATGCTATGGCTAGTTCCTCGTCTTTTTGTCTTACAGATGATTTGTATGATTGTATATTTATTTAGCATTGTACTTTGTGTGGCTGGTCTGGCACGAGGAAATTATTTTGCTTGGCTCCTAGTTACAAACAAAGTTGAGTCACGCTTCTTTTAAATGATCAAACCAGACTTTTTTTGTTTTGTGATGAATCGGAAAACCTTTATTCGTCCCAAAATGGGGAAATTTGCAATGTAATAATCTGTTGTTTTGCGGGTGGGGTCTCTGCAGCTCGTCTTTAATCTCCTTGTACTCTTGTCCTCACTTGCGCTTGATGTCCTCAATCGTCAAAAAGAATCATTTTTTGGAATCCAGTCGAAAGGTTCCCACAGCGGAGCATGGAATGTTCAAGTGTTGCATACTTGGGAATTGCCTTTGTGGGGAGAAGGCCCCCAAGCCACGAGAGACGACGGGACATGCCTGCTTCCGAGGCTTCCTCGCTTGCTGTCGTGAACACACATCGAGGTTGGAAAAATCAGCTTCCATATCAGTAACCAGGTAGCTCATACTAACTCTTGTCTTTCGTGGTGTCTTGTTCTTCACGAGCCAATTGTTTTTCACTAGGCGCCATTCCATGGTATTGCTCACAACTGTTGAAGCGTGAATTTGATTCCAAAGTGCCATACGCTCTCTAATTACCGTATTAACATCGGATTAAAGCAATGAAGCAAATCATCTAATCCAGGGGTAGCCAACCAGTCAGAGACTTCTTCTTTTCCTTTGGGCTTTTCCCTTCAGGGGTCACTGCAGCGAACCTGAAGGGAAAAGCCCAAAGGAAAAGAAGAGGAGGTCACCGCAGCGAATCAGTGTCCTCCATCGAAGCCACTTTAGTGCATCCTCTTCTCTCACACCAGCTCCCTTCATGTCCTCTTTGACCACATCCATAAAAGGTTTATGGTCTTCGGTATTCCTCTGGGTTTCCTGCCCGGCAGTTCAAGGCTCAGCATCCGTCTCCCAATGTAGTCACTCTCTCTCCTCTGGACATCTGTCCAAACCATCTCAGTCTGACTTTGTCTCCGAAGCCTCTAATATGAGTTGTTCCTGAGACGAAGAGATTTTTATTTTTAATGTAGTACTACGAATGATGATAAACTGACATCGGAAATTCTGCTGCATTTAGTGACATTGTTTGAATGGCGGCGCATTGTGGAAGCGAACATCCAGTAAAAGTGCCTCGGTTTCTGAATCTGAGGTCTTATAGTACAACAAAACGATGCCCTTAGATGACACTAAACCCATCGCAGTCCTCAAGAGTGCCAACCCCAAGAAAAATCAGTCGTACCGGCTGCGGATCAACTTGGAGTTTTCCATGCCCAAAAATCTTCAAGGTCATTCTGCCAACATGGTGCTTGAAAGCATTAGAAATAGTCCCAATGGCTAAACAGGAGGCTCACATATGTCTGATGAGTAAGAGGCCTGAGCCACGTTGCCTTTTTTTTTGTCTTGCCAAGTCTTTGGAGAGACGTGAGAAGCAGCCATTGACCTGTAGGCGTGTTCCGCAATGTGTGGGTCAGAAGATGTTCAGGTTCAAGGATGAAGGCATTGACAGTTGGCTCTTTCGATGCGCGTCTGGCAACGAAAAGGTTTCCTCAGCCGTCATCTGTACTTCTTTCCTGTCCGACTGAGAGCTCACACAGACGTGTTGTTAGTGTGTGTTTCTCAACATGGACTCGTTATTGATTGCTCCTCGGGGATCAGTAATCATCTGAAAATGATGATGATGATGTCTTCAGTTGTCTATTATTTTGTTATGAATTTCAGAGAAACCAAAGAAAAGTTGACTCATGACGAATGAAAATTGTCAACAATGTTTATGGGACTATCAAGGGTTGTTGCTGTGACATTATCACCACAGGC
Source organism: Hippocampus bargibanti (assembly GCF_051943395.1). Lineage (NCBI taxonomy): Eukaryota > Metazoa > Chordata > Actinopteri > Syngnathiformes > Syngnathidae > Hippocampus > Hippocampus bargibanti. The sequence continues at coordinate 158,710 of NC_142745.1, read as the reverse complement.
TCTGGAATATGAAAGGATGTGTTGTCATACAGCCAAAGACTGTCGCGGAAAATAGAGTTTTCAGTGTGTGTGTGTCTGATGCTGTTGTTGGACTGGTAAGAATGCTATTGAAGTCACCCAAGCAACCTCTCCAGGAGTTTGGACTGTTTGTTTTTTAAAAAAAAAACTCATTCACTGCCATTCCCAAATTTATGCAGAGCTTCGGGACTGCACCTGTTGGTCATTATATGATAATTGCTTTAGAAGGACTCCCGGGCGGCCCGGTAGTCAATTGGTTAGTTAGCAGTGCAGAGGTCGTGAGTTCAACACCCCTGTGTGGAGTTTGCATGTCCCACCCGGGCCCACATGGGTTTTCTACGGCTCCTCCGGTTTCCTCCTACGTTCCACAAATCACGCATGGTAGGCTGATTGAACTTGTTCCAAGGTGTGAGTGTGAGAGTGATACAAAGTACAGAACACTTACTTGGATCTGTTGGTGGCTTGTCGTGGGCAAAGTGTCTTTCCATCTTAAAAGCTGGAAATAGATTTTCTGACCTATGTGGCGGCGTCCATCAATTAAACTGGCTCTAAATTGTGACATCTTCACAACTGTATTTCAAATCTGGAATCACCTCAGACGCAGCGGCCAAAATTCTGCAATGCCGAACGCCACAAACTGCACAAGCGTTGAGTGGAGTTTCATCGCATTGCTCAACATGTGACGTGTGGGCAGAAGAGGTCCGTCCGTCCGGGTTAAGATTGGAGCTTGATAAAATACCGCTTGACACCATTATTTCACGACTAAACCGGAGCCTTAGCATCTTCAATGATACCTCGTCAGCTACGCAGGCAACGTTGCGTCAAACTCCAAATCTGCCCGTCACTTGACCCCCGTCAACCAATCAATCCACTCGTGACTCGAGAAGTTTCCTGACGACTTTACAGTTTCTCCTCCAGGGGAAGAAATGAGGGTGAGATGGAGTCCCAAACAAAGGCCAAAGTCTGTTTGACACTCTCGACCTTTCTCATTGATTGACAACAGAAACAAATGATTGCTAGCTTTATTCATCTGTAACACGTTTGTGTCAAAACGTCTTTCAAGTTCCTTTCTGTCCCACATTGATCCATTTTTCCATCACTGGTCAGTATTCTAAAGTGCCAGTGGTCAACCAACAAAACGTTCAAAATCCTCTTTGCGGAATAATCAACAGTCATACCGTCTGCAGCAGTGTGTACTTTACGGCACCCTCAGGAAAATGATTCTGCATGCAAAGTGGAAACAATGTAAGGGTTTTTAACAAGGACCCCAAAAAAAAGGATTAGGAATAGTTTTTGAGGAGAAAAAGCAGCTTTTAGCGATTCTTCTCCTGAAGAGACAGACATTGAAATAGTAGCAATCCAAATCTAATTACCGGCTATTATGACGAGAAGGCAATCATTCAGTTACCGTGCTCTGTGGCATAATTTGAAGGAAATTGCCCCGCAGCTACCTTCTTGTTTCCACGCCGACATACCACACAAACTCAAGAACTCTGCAGGATTGTCTTTTGTGTACGTACCTCCAGAGAAAAGGTGTGCAGCCACGATGTAACCTGATGACCCCCGGCAGCCAGCTATGCTTCAGCAGAAGTCCCGCAGGTGATGGAGGTTGACGCTCAGCCCTCACAAAGTGTCTCGGGAGTAATTAAAGCCCCTCGCCAGGTTGCGTCTACCACCGAAAACTCTGGGAGGACATTTAAAAACTGCCCTAGTTGCCTCAGTAGGACAACATTGCAGCTAAGAATCGGAGCTAAAGCTCCATTCCAGTCTCAAAAGTTCAAACGTCTGGCATTCCAAGGACTTGAAAGAAAAATAGTGCTCTACCTCTGAAAAACTTCTTGTTGCTCCAGATGCTTATTGAAAAATATTCCAGCTGGCGTCCACGCGATGCCCAGGAGGAGACGTGCACGTTCGTTGTCATTTGCCCCCAAAGTTGCTCTCGGCACTTGTTGGAAACGTGTGATAGTGAGCAAGTAAGGAGACTTGGAATTGGGGAGCGAGGACGGGAGGACACTGTGCGTCTTTGTTGAGTGCGCTGCGAGGTCCTAGTGCCCGCCCCTTACCTACTCTGCCTCTTCACTGGCTTAAAGCAGACTCAAGGCTATAGTATTGGCAAATGCAGTAATCCCTCGTTTATCGCTGTGAATGCGGACCGGGAAAAACAGCGGTGTAGCCAACCCTACTGGATTGGTAAAGTTACATGTGTATGAGTGCCCAAAAAAATTATAAGGTCACATTTATATAGGACATGCATCAAGAAGCAGAGTCAATGTTTGTAGTACAGTACAAACCTCTAAACAGTCCACTATCAACATATGGTATATACAGAGTAATATTTACAGGTACACTACTGTATAAATTAAGTTTCAGAAGGCGTCCATCCAAGCCTTCTTGCAGAAGGCTTGGATGACAATTTAGGACGGGTCAGTGAGACGTTTGAAGATAATTTTGATGATAAAAGAGGGCACTGCTTGATTGAACATCACTTCACAAAAAAAAAACAAATAACACTTTACCTTAAAGAAAATGGGTTAGTTAGCAATCTAATTTCTGACATTGGTATACGTCGCTCGTTTCACCGAAATCTATCTACCCTACAAGAAATACACTAATCCCTCGGTTTTCAGGGTTATTGGGGACCTGCGTCCCCATTGAAAGAAAAATCCACAAAGTTGGGTTTTCTGAACTTTCTCTGCCATTTGTAGCCTTTTTTTGGGGAGGGGTCGAAAAAAATCTGCCATGCATTGAACCGCGAAGTAGCAAGGGATTACTGTTCTGTACTTTTGAGAGGAAACCTCAAGAGTCACGTGAATATCTTTCATTCTGCCGCTTTATTAAAGTACCCTGTAAACGTTTGAGCTCCTTAATTGCACTGTAAAGGTCTACTGGGTATATTTTGCAAGCCCAAGAGTGTAAATAAACGCAGACGAGGCCATCTGTCGTGCCACATCAGCAACAAAAAACCGTCATGGCAAATTGTTTGACGCTGATGTGCAGAAGTCAGCTTGGATGTTGCATCTTATCGGGCAATATTAGAAGAGCTATTCGCCCCCGGCCCTTCGACGGTTGAGCAAACAAATAACATTGTTGGATTTTGACATTATGTTCTGTTTTGTCCAATTCAATATTGGTTTCCAGCCTCCTTGACCACTTATCATTTGTAGCAACCCCGACGGTCGATCTCTCCTTTCAAACCCCTCGATCAGTTGATCAGAAAAGCTACGCGATAAAAACCAACACTGTGAGACCTCGGCTTACAAACGCTTTAGCTCACCAACTCTTCGCCTTACGAACATTAAATTCGCGAGAATATCATCTTGGCATAGCAACTATGTTTTATGGGTACCTGGGAACGGATTATTCTCATTTTTAATGCTTTCTTATGGGAAATAAATGTTTGGCAGACGAACTTTTGGCTTGACACACTCTTTCTGGGAAGCAATTAAATTGGTAAGCTGAGGTATCACCGTGGTGTCATTTCAGGTGCTCTGCTATGAGATTGACTGTATTTCCAGTGTCAACTCTTGTCACTTGGCTCAATCAAGATGACAACACAGTGGCCTCAAGCGCTTTTAACAAGCCTGAGCCCCCTAGCGTTAAGAGTGCCTAATTGAAAACGGCGGCGGTAATCCCCGCGCGTAGCGTGGTAAGCAGATTTGACGTCCATATGTTCCCATTTGGCTCCAGATGTGCGAGGCCGCTGACATCACAAGCAGCGCGTTCATTTTTTTTCCTTCTTTTTTTTCACCGCCGTCGTCTCACTTATCGGGAATAAATTAGCCACTCCCCCCTGCGTGACCTTGGAGTAACCTTGAAGTCAGGCTCGGATGAGGAGAGGCTACTCACTGTCCACATGGAGTCCCGAAAAAAATGTGAAAGTGGATCCTATAAATGGTGCTGATCATGAAGGAGCATTTTCACCTCATCCTAAAGTGAAAGGCTAAATGTTTGGCAATATGCACTGCTCGTTGGCCTCCTAAATCTAAGTCTAAATCCCGTTTGTAAAGATGCAAAACTTGCCCTGTGGCTTGAATGGCGCGCAAAAAGTGAGCGAATGTGAGACATCTGCTCGCCATCAGCAACAAAGTCAAATACGTTGGGGAATGACTGGACTTGTTCTCGCTCTGCACGCAACTTCGTAGACGTTTGAGTCGGACGGTGGGAAAAATGCTGCAATTTTGTTGTTGAGTGCAGCTATGAATGTTACGCTATTGCCCGGGATTCCATTGAAATAGTTGCGTATGTGGAGTTGATATGTTTCATAAGTAGAAACGGATGTTCTTTCATTCATCCCTTGAAAAAAATGTTAAAAAATTGGCGGGCCTTGGATTTCATGGCGAGGCCTTCAGTAGTGCTACGTCTGAATCAATCAGCCATTGTGGGTTGACAAAACCGCGATTAAACCAACACAACAATATATTTGCTTATGCAGCTCCGTACCGATAAAGTGCGCTCGCTCTGTACAGTATGAGCTTATCGCTAGCGGCTAGTGATACTATGATGGCTAGTGACTAGCCAGTCATAATTTGCTAACTCATTGCCACTTGTTTGATGCTGCAGGGCCTGCAGAACAGATTGCGACGGCGTCCAGGTCGATTTGTGACCCTGGGAACCAATGACGGCTGAAATGTGATTGGTTAAATTATTCAATACGTAAACACATATCTGAAAGCAGCGCAACGGGGGGAAAGCAATGAAAGGAAGATGAAAGACAATCTGGAATTATTTAATGAGAAATCATGTTCAAAATATAATGGACATCAATCCGTGATTCAGATATTTTTAGGCCAGCAGAGAAGGCTTTGCAGGCATTGATGGTCCGCCACTGATAAAACTTGACCCCAGCACTGAATGCAGCGCCTTAAAATTTGGTGTGCCTTATACAATACATATATATATATATATGCACATTATTTTCAGAGAAGGCCTTGCAGGCCCTGCTGGCCCACCACTGTCTTCTTCCTTGAGCCTTTCTTTGGCCCTTAATTCTTTCCTTCCACCCCCTATTTATCCATAACTTGTCTTTACTCATCTCATGGTCTAAATTCTACTTCCTCTCCCCTTCCGCCACTATCGTCCTTTCTTCAGTTCCTTTGCTTCCGGGCTGCACTTTTGCACCTTTGTTGTTGTTGTTGTTTTTGTATTGATTTCATTTTGTGCTTCACTTGTTTCTTTCCTACCATTTGTCATCTTCTGGAACAGATTTCCATCCATTCGTTTTCCTTTTCATTGCACCTCCTTTTCCTTCACTGCCGTTTAACTTGATGAAGACATCTCCGAGTAGTCATGATGTCACATTTTAGGAAGATGGAAAACGATATCAGCAGACCCCCCCCCCCCTCCCGACCCCATCCACCTTATACAGTATATGAATAGAAACATGGAAGGATTTCTATCTTCCCCGCCATGACCAGCGCTAAGACGATTTATTGTCATAAATAAATCATGTACACAAAGCCCCCCAAAACTGAGAACCTGATGTGTGATCTTCTGCTGAGTCTTTCTGAAGAGTTTGAGCATCCCGCCGAGTTCCTCCGTTAGCTTGTGGTTGAAACTTGTAGATGGAGATGATCAGAGCCAGATGTGGATTTCCACTTTGTCCTTTTCCACCATTTAGACTCTGGCTTTACAAAATAGATGGGCGGTGCCAAAGCGAGACGCAAAAGTGGCTGAATCGGATGCGGCTTTTCTCATTCTCAGACTTGAGATGGAGTGACCTGATGTTCTCGGGCTCAGACGTCAACCAGAGCGTGTGACCTTTGAACTACCCCCACGATGCCCGGCCAGATTAGGCCCCTCGGGCAAGATTTTTTTTTCTCTCATTGCATCGGGACAATGACTGGATTGTGTCGGTCATCGTTTCTGCACCGGATCGCATTTCCACTTGAGTAACAAGACTCCCGAATGGCCGCGTTTGATTTTGGAACCTCCTCAAGGCTTCTAGCGCCACTTTGGGAGCCAGTCTGGTTGTAGCGCTTGATACTCTCAAGGTGTACTGTCCTTTTTTGCATACTGTAAACCTAGAAAGTGTTTGGCACTTTTCATTTACTAAATCAAATCTAACGGCAGCGTCTGAAACTCATGCGGACACGATGGGCGACAACTCTGAAAAGTTGCCTGTGTCTGATTGGCTGCCAAGTATGCAAATTGCCAAACGAACCAACATTACAAAATTCCCATAGCAAACGAAGATTTCAAAATCGGAATAAAGCAAACGATTGATTTGGGAAAATAAATAAATAAATCTTGAAAAAGTTGTCGGCCACCCGGGTGGAGACGTTCTGTAAGTTGTACGCCCGATGTAAAAGTTGCACACGTTATTTCAGACACTGCTAACGGCATGTTAAAAAAATAACAATAAAATGAGAGAGAATTCAAAATTCATGCGGTGCTTTAATTCCACAGTAGACATGAATGGATCAATAATCCTCAGTGTGACATATTTCCATCATAAAATGACCGTAATGAGCTCAAAAACGAAAGGAGCATTATTGTAGAAGTCGTTTGTGGCGACACCTCTTTTGTTGAGCCTCATTCGAGTGAGCAAGTGAATTTAAATGTGAATTAAAAGGCATGGCAAAAGGTCAATAGTGTATGCTAACGTGGACCCTAGCAACCTATCGCGGGCCATTTGTTAGGACATCAAGTACTATTGTGGTCCCTTTGTGCATTGAATCTGACCCCGTTCACTTGATCTGCTTTGGCGAGTATTTGTTTGGCTCACTGACATTTGTGATTGAAAATAAGATGAAGAAGTAAAAAAAAAACCCAACAAATCCTCTGAACTTATGTCATTTCCAATGAAGCGAGCGTATATGCTTGCTTTCAACTACTCTGTATGCTTCCAATTGAAACAAGATGGTTCAAAAATAAAAACAAGCCAAGATCAAGCCAGGGCAACTAAATCTATCTAGCGCCCCCCCGTGGATAGATGCTGCAATGCATGTGCAAGCAGTGATTGTGCTATACGTAGTATGACATGGCCACTTTGAACAAATCTGATTTCTAGATGATATTTTCGTTCAGGTGCTCGAAACTTTTTCTTCTACTTCTTCTTTCGCTGCTGTGAAATGTAAATGTCTCCACTGTCAGCCTAATAAATGCAAATCGATGAAAAGATTTCTTCAAACCAAAGATAACTGAGGGGGGGGGGGGTAAAAGAAGCTATTTTTATAAAAGAGCAAAACCCACCACTAAATCGCCATGGTGGTGTGAGGTTTCATTTAGATCGTGCTGACAAAAGATCTTAGATCGTTACCACGTAGGCTTACCAGAGCCAATGGGGCAATCAGGGCCAGTCACAGACCATAATCAGTCATGACAAAAAAAGTAATCGGTGTAGCCTCAGGGAGTAGTCCTCTGCTCCCCCCAATCTTAGGGCAGGGACCTAGCATAGCAGAGGTCTGGCACCGCCACCGCTGGACAGTAGGGATATATATATATATATATATATATATATATATATATATATATATATATATATATATATATATATATATATATATATATAGGGCCAGAGCGACCAGCAAACTTTTAGTTTGCTGACGAAGCCTCTCGGATGAGAAGCCAAACGTCCGACACCTTGAAAGAAGTCCAGATGACAGCTGAAGAAACCTTTTCATCGATGGACCACTACCTGTGCGACTGAGAGCTTACACAGCCGTCATAAATGCAAATGTGACGTTATGAGATAAGATTGAAGTTCAGAATTTTCGATCCAAATTGCGTGGTTGCCTTTGTCGCGTTTGAGCTTTCTTTTCAAGACTTTCCTGCCGCAAGTGACAGCGAAAGGTGTTAGCGCTCCCTGCAAATGGTTTGCCGCAACACGTTTTGGAGTCCCGCGGGGACGAGTGACAGACCGAGTACGAGGGGGGTCGAAGCGCTCATTAGACGATGGGCCAAATGAATCCTCTCCGGCGGAAAACGGCAGATGTGGCCAGATGTGGCCTGTCGGAAAGCTCCAAGTTGTCGCCTCGTGAGGCCGCATCCAAACAAATGCCGGATAGCGTCGTCGTCGTCGTCCAGGCAAATTGAACAAGAAAACTGGACGTCTCTGAGTCAATCTAAAAAAGCTTTGGACTGCCGTGATGTGCACGGTGAGCGATTGTTCAATAGATAGCTAGCTCGATCGCTAGCGAGCCAGCTAGATGGCTCATATTGTACATAGCAAATAAAGTGCTAGCTGGATAGCCAGCTAGATAGCGCTTTGGTCCAGCTTCATCTCTTGCTTGTTAAAGCGCTATCAAGAGCAATATGGAGGTATGGCACTGGACTTTTGTTGTTTGACTTCAAGATGGCGGCGCGAGAGTGGCTGCCTTTACAGCAGCTCCTGTGTTTATTTATTTATTTTTTTTGCTGCTGTCAAATGTCCATTTCTCCAGTGTCGGACAAATAAAGGCTCATGTCATCTAATCTAAAGTAATTTCAGGTAATCGGATACTAATCACGGAAACCAGTCGCTGGCACCTTCTTGCGGCCATTTTATGATCAAGTCATGCATGGCTGACAGAATCTACTTAAAAAAAACATTGACGGATGTCACTTCTTCAAATTATTATTATTATTTCAATGAAATCATATGTGGTTTGCAAAATTCTCAAAGGCTTTTGAGTTGAAAAAAGACCAAAGCGTGGCAAGTTCCGCAACACACCATGTGGTGTTTTGGATAAAGGCTTCCTTCCTTCCTCCTGAGCGATCGGCCGTCGTCGGGAGCGCCAATGAAAGCGCCCGCCTGGACACTTGCGGGCGGCGGCGCAACGTGCCTGCTCGCACGCCCGGACGATCGCGCTATCGCTCGTTGTATGCGTTCTGATAATGACGCTATGCTAAGAATGCTTCCTTCTCCGTAAAGACATCCGAGACCAAAGCAATTCAGGTGGCGGATCTCTGGTCACATGATCTGGTCGAGACCGTGAGCCGAAGGTCCGAGGTTGCCTTCCTTCAACATTGTCACCATGGTCAGGTGGGACCACCTTCTGTTTGTACCACATCCTTGTCACCAACGTTGGACCGGCGTTCATGCCTCAAATGCTTCCAAGTCCGAAGAAGGCGGCGGCCATACTTGGACCACAACCTGGCAAGCGTTTCTTCTTCTTCTTCTTCTTCTTCTTCTTGCCCGATTGTTGTTGTCATTGGCTTGCAGACAAATTTTGTGGTAACGGCCGCCGCTTAACCTGGTCCTCTGGGCTTGTCATCGCTCTGAGTAAAAGCGTCCGGCGCTGTTTCTGACCTTGGCCTTCGCCTTGCCTCACGCTGGCCGACGGGGTCAGCCAGGGATCATTGCGCTTGGGCGGCCCTGCTATGAGCCACCCATCAATACTGGCCTCTCTCTCTCTCTTTCCTTATCTCTCTCTTTCTCTATCTCTCATTTTCTCTCTCTCTCTCTCTCTCTCTCTTTTTTTAAGTTCAGGACAAGCAGATGAAAACAAAATGCTTACCGAGCAGTTTTCATTGTATGGTTGAATAGTATGGCACGACACTCCACATATTTTGTGGGTGCCTTTGCTGTTTTCCAATGTTGACATTTAGCTGTAAACGTCATTTCCTCTTGGGGATGATGGGATGATCGTCTTGACCTCGACCTTGAGCGGACAAGTGTGCCCACAACAAGTCTTCTCGTGTGCGTTATAGGGCATCGATCAAGCGCAAGAAGGCCCGAAGATCTTTTGGGGAAAAATAGCGACGATAAATAAAGAAGCAGTTGGCGGTAGAGAGAGAGCGTGGGAATTGACAGCCCCCGTCGGGCCTAAAAGAGGCTGGATGGGATTCCTTTGGCCCCCTCGCATTCCATCTCATCGGAGGAGCGACGCGACGTGACGTGACGCGACGCGACGTGACGTCACTCCCCTGGAGTGGAAAGGGAAACATCACCCGCCGACGACCGTCAATCATTTCTCTCCCCAGTGAAAAGGGAATGGACTTGTTCCTGCGGATTCAGGCCCCCGAGCGCCATTACAAGTCCAGACGCACGACGCTGCCTTGTTGGAACGCAGCGTGACCTAAAAATAAGAAGCGCATCAAGGGAACACATTCTGAGACGTTAAAATATCAAAACATACTGTATGTGTTTTAATGACATCATGTGATAAAAATGGCACGTCGATGTTACTGACTGGAAAAGGGGATTTTTCCATTGGAATTTTCACAGGTGATACCTCAGCTTATCAACGATTTAGCTAACAAACTGTTCGCTTTACGAACATTACATTTGCGATCATATCGTCTCGGCATATGTACTAGTTTTCGGCGGATGAACCAAACCAAACAGCGCCGCAATGGCTGGCGGACTAGTTGTCGGCGGATGAACACCAAACCACGCGGTCGAACGGGGCCGTGGTAGCTGGCGGACTAGTTTTCAGCACCCCTTTCTTTGAGTGCAGACGTGGTTTCTTATCGAGTGGAGTACTTTTGCTATTATGGGAGGGAAAAAGACCCCACCGCGGGCTAGTCTTAAGCCAAAGAGGACACAAAAGAAAATGACGCTTGAGCGGAAGGAGGAGATCGGGGAAAAACACCAACAAAGTGTGCGTTTGTGTGACTTAATAATAACATTACATTTTAAGTGCCTTTCGAAGCTGTCAAGGACACTTTACAGTCACAGACAAACTGTCCCATCGCAGCCCAAAGATAATCCCTTGAGAGCATTTTTCCGAATGTTGAGTGCACTGACATATTTGGACAGGCTCGCTCACTCGCTCGCTCGGCTTCTGCTTTCCTTCTTTCTTTTCTTTCTCTCTCTCAGGTTTTTTGAAATGAAAATGAGCCCCCGCATAAAAGCCACATGTGAATCCCGTTTGGATTCATTAACAAGCAGCCCACTTTCACTCACCTCATCACACATGCACACACACACACACACACACACACACACACACACACACACACACACACACACACACACACACACACACACACACACACACACACACACACACACACACACACACACACACGTCCGCCGGCTTTGATGAAGCTGGAAACAACAAGGCGTTGACAAAGGAACACACACCAGGGACGCTTCTACATGTTGTTGTTGGTTGGAGGAAAACGGAACAATGCTGATGAGCTGGTGCGTGTGCGCCGGGTGGGGATGTTTATGCGTAGCGGCTAATTTTAGCGCGCTTTTGTTTGTTTATACGCGTGTGAAATGTGACACACATTGACGAGTGAGGTTGGCTTGCTGTTCAGCACCTCGGTCCGGGCGATGTCATGACAAGTGGGAAGTAGATGTACTATATATATATATACACTGTACTTATAAATCAAAAATACAATGCCGAGTAAAACGAATATAAGGAATATATCAATGAATGCACCTGCTTCTGCATTTTCAAATCTTTACTTTTTAAAAGTTTATTGATTGATTGATTTATTTTTACAAGCGTGATAAATTGCCAATAAATATTGTATTTGATTAAAACACGGAGCTTTAAAAATCCAAAGGAATATAAAAAAATTCAATGGTTTGGCATCATGATTGAATGGAGCGAGAGAAAAGAGGGAGAGAGAGAGAGAGCGAGCACGAGAGACAGAGAAACAGAGAGAGAGAGAGATACTGAGCGAAAGAGAGAGAGACAGCGAGAGAGAGACGTGATGGGGGTTAGCGGGTGTTTTTTGTTTTGTTTTGTTTTGTTTGTGAGTGGTGAGAGTAGAGCCTCGCAGGGCGTCGCGGATGCCGTAGCGAATCTATCACGTGCATCACTCGCTCAGCGCCGACAATCGCGGAGCGTTCGCTGACGGCGGTTAGGCGCGCGGGTGGACCTCAGCCCTTCGGACTTTCCTCCTCCCACAACTCCGCCTCCCTCCCTCCCACCCGTATGGACCGCCGAGACTCTGGCGCGATCCAGTCCGCCGGGCTCTTCTCCGGGCAGCCGCAACGGCTCACTCCTGACGACGACACGACGGTGGAGAATATGCCGGCGGGGGTTCCACCCAGCCGGAGTCGGAGCCCGCAGCGCTCGGGTGGCTACGATGCGGGCCGCCGCGGCGAGCGCGTGGTCATCAACATCTCGGGTTTGCGCTTTGAGACGCAGCTGAAAACTTTTCAGCAGTTCCCCGAGACGCTTCTGGGGGACCCCCGCAAGAGGATGCGCTACTTCGACCCTCTGCGGAACGAGTACTTCTTTGACCGCAACCGACCCAGTTTCGACGGCATCCTCTACTACTACCAGTCGGGCGGACGCATCCGGAGACCCGTCAACGTACCCGTCGACGTTTTCTCCGAGGAGATTCGCTTCTATCAGCTGGGCCAGGACTCCGTGGAGAAATTCCGAGAGGACGAAGGTTTCATCAGGGAGGAGGACCGCGTCCTGCCTAAGAAGGACTTCCAGAAGCAAATGTGGCTCTTGTTTGAGTACCCGGAAAGCTCGGGCCCGGCGCGGGGCATCGCCATCGTGTCGGTGCTGGTCATCCTCATCTCCATCGTCATCTTCTGCACGGAGACCCTGCCGGAGTTCCGCGAGGAACGCGGTCCGTCGGCGCGCCCCGGCCGCAATTCCGGCGCCCCGAGCCCCTTCACCGACCCCTTTTTCGTCATCGAGACTCTGTGCATTATCTGGTTCTCCTTTGAGCTCCTGGTACGCTTCTTGTCTTGCCCCAGCAAGACTTCCTTCTCCAGGAACATCATGAACGTCATCGACGTGGTGGCTGTCGTCCCTTATTTCATCACGTTGGGCAGCGAGCTGGCCGAGACGGGGAGCAACGGGGGTCAGCAGGCCATGTCCCTCGCCATCCTCCGGGTCATCCGCCTGGTGAGGGTCTTCCGGATTTTCAAGCTCTCCAGACATTCCAAGGGGCTGCAGATCCTGGGGCAGACCCTCAAAGCCAGCATGCGAGAACTGGGACTCCTCATCTTCTTCCTTTTCATCGGCGTCATCCTCTTCTCCAGCGCCGTTTACTTCGCCGAGGCGGACGACCCGGCGTCGAGCTTCGGCAGCATCCCGGACGCTTTTTGGTGGGCGGTGGTCACCATGACGACGGTGGGCTACGGCGACATGCACCCGGTGACCACCGGGGGGAAGATCGTGGGCTCCTTGTGCGCCATCGCCGGCGTGCTGACCATCGCCTTGCCCGTGCCCGTCATCGTGTCCAACTTCAACTACTTCTACCACCGCGAGACGGACGCCGACGAGCTGCCGCGGGGCACCCTGAACGCCAGCTGCGACCACCTGCCCGGCGCCGAGCTGCTGGAGCCGCGGGGGTCGTGCGCCTCTCCCGCTAACGTTAGCGGATTGGAGGAGCCGGCCGAGCAGCCTCATCTCAGGAGCCAAAACTGCGTCAACATCACCAACAAGATGTTTACAGACGTTTAAAGTGGAGAACTGCCACAAAAGTAGCAACCCAAGTATATTTTTTTTCAAATATCGTTCATATCTGTGTGGAGTGAATGTCCGTTTTTGTATTTATTTGTACGACAAGCAATGATAAGCTATCATTTTCCACATTAGCCAAAACATAATAAGATTGCATGACCATTTGGATAAAAAAACTAAAAAAGTTGCACAAGGTTGGAGCTAAAAATACAATTATTGACCAATACATTACCTGATTCAATTCCAATTAAAATATGCTTCTTTATCATCATATTGTCAACATATTCACATCTAGAGTGACAACCGAGTCACCAAAAGACTGGAAAAGTCACCCGAAGTGGATCTTTTGGGATATTGCGCACTTTTTGGACATTTTGCCATTCACTCATTCACGTCCATTCGCAAATATCGACATCGAGCGCCATTCCCCAATTTGTTCTGGCTTTTTTCCTTGCTTGGGTGCCGATAAAGCGCTGGTCAGACCTCTGGCAATGTTTTTCCCCTTCCGCAAGGGGGCAGCATTTCCCTGTTTTTCCATGTTAGCGATTTGTTCCAGCTTTGGCTGTTGTTCAAGCGCTATCTCAACCAATAAGGATGTATTGCATTGCATTTTGGACAGCAGCCCTCATTTCAATTGACGTAACATCAGACCCATCTCATTTAGGAATGATGAAATGAGATTTCTTACTCTGCATTGAATGTTGATGTAGTCCTAAAACTCCAAATTCTGTGGGTCCTGCAATTTGAGTCAAAATGACAAAAACCTTGGCACTGGAGTGGACACATTTTTCAAAAATATGGTTATGACCGGTTAAGTAAAAATATGCTAAATCACTTGAATACATCTGGGTTTTTTTTTTTTTTTTTTTTTGTCTTTTAGATTCATCCAATTCCACCCTAAAACGGAATACCTCCAATCTATTTGACATGAATCTGTATTATTATTATTGATCATAAGTGACACTGTGAAGTATTTGTTTATGAGATAATATAAAAGATCGTTGGCTTTTTTTAATGTGTCGATATCGATTTTCCCTGATGGTGCTTCTACATATCGAGTGAGCGTATGAGGCGACATGGACAGGTTCTCCATTTTTTTACATTGACAGGCCATTTTACTTACTTACTTACTTACTTACTTACCCCTCGTCCATTTACATTCGAAAAAAAACCAGCAAACAAAAGTACTCGGAAAATGATCTTTTCATCCTTCCATCATCATCGTCATCTTGACTTGAGTTTCCTGACAAATGTGGGCGTTGCTCACTCCAGCAAGTTAATTGCGTCTCTTGTGCCATCTAGTGGAAAGACATGTAATTGTTCTGCGTGTGATTGAACAGCCACCATAACAAAAAGACATCATTTGTCCTCAAGTCCAACACACACGTCCACACTTTCGGATGAGAACCTCGTCCCGATGATCCAGATGCAATGGTGCCTCATTTCTTAAATGTTATTTCTCAAGTGTGCCTAATATTGTGTCGCGCAAAGAATCACATTTTGTGTATTGTCTGTGACGATCATAACTTGTGATAGATGATAAATCAGGTCTAAATGTAGCGCTGATTGTGAAATTCTCGTTGAATGATTGAAATTCAGAGTTGCCTCGATATCACCGATTGTCAATAAAATGGACATTGTTGGCTTAAAATTGCTGACTAAGTCGTGGTGTGAATGTGAGGTCACATGGGAAAGAGGAAATCCCGCCCCTCAGCTTCCCCTTGCTATTACTGCTGCAGTTTCCATGACAACGCCAATCCCCACGGCAACTGATGTTTTCCCAGGCTTTGTTTGTTTGTTTGTTTGTTTTTTTCCCTTCCCTTACCTGCGAGCCTGTTTATTATCGTCCAGGAAACGGCGCCTTCTTGACGTCTCTGCTTTCACATACTTACTTTACGTATTTACTTTGCTTGAATCTCATTTTCGCTTTGATGGCAATGCTTTTGTCTCCGTTTCAAATGTATTTGGTTATTATTGTGACTTTGGATTGTTATGTCATTTAATAAGCTCAAATGGTATCCAACAATGACAACATACAGACAACTGATTACAGCATGTTGGACAAAACAAGCAATTGTTTTCGATATTTTCCATCAACAGACATCTGCTAAAATGAGGTCATGACTCCCTAAGAGTGTTTACAACCATTCAGGAGGTCATTTTAAAAATATGAGCACACATAATTCAAGTCAATTACACTGAACACCAAAGAATAAATAATCGAGGTCGACACATTTGGACTTTGTCTTCTGAAAAATCAGATGCCAAGTCACTTTTGGAGACGACGTTTCCAAAATGTCAAAAATTCAAAATCTGCTTTTGTTTTTTGTTTTTTTCAGGCATCAGATTTGCAGAATTACCACTACAAACTATACTATACTACTACTATGTATTACACCCTCACCCTAAAATGAAAATATATATATAATTATAGCAAAATACTATGACTACAAACTACTACTATCAACTACTGCTAACTACTAAATATTAACTACTAATTACTAGCTACTAAATACTAGCTGTTTGCCACTAACTACTAGCTACCAATTACTAACCACCAACGACTAACTACCAACTAATAAATCCTCATAACTACTAAGTACTAACCGCTATTAACTACTGCTAACTACTACATCACTACAACATGCATGACATAGTGGCGGAAACCTGTGCCAGTCACAAATACTATAGTAGCTAAACACTTCCATCTAGTGGATAATCTCAGCTATTACAATTGATTCTTGACCTCATTGATCTCGATTTAGAGCACACTTAGTACTCGAACAATACAATACAATACAATCCACATAGATTTCTATAGCGCTTTAACAACAGCCGAAGCTGTAACAAAATGCTTGACATGGACAACGATCATATACATGAAATAAAGCAATCCCAAAGATAGTAGAAAACACCAATCATGAATTATCTTACCCCAAATGGGAAAATATTCATACCTGTGCATCAAATATCTGCTCTGAGGCTAATTTGAAGGATGTTAACAGACCCCGAAGACAACTAGGAGACAGGAAGTGATTGGGGCACAGGTGTATGTTTTATTTAAAGGAAGCGCTGACTCGATACGTCCCGTTCCCGCACGCATACACGCGAGCACCAAGTCTGTCTTTTTTTGCCGTCTGTTCACTTTTAGCCGCGTAAAATGTCGTGTCGTCCGTCCAAAGATTTCGTACCCTCTCTTTGCCCTTCAATGCACAGCCGTAAATCATCTTCTGCGCAGAACAGTGGCAATGTTTGGAACACCTGCACATTTAGCAGCTAAAAGGACTCCCGGCATGACCTTTCCGCGTCGGGTCATTGTTTGTTTCACCCTGTCGGCTTTGTTTCGTCTCGTCATGTGTTACTCATGGTTTTGTTTGCTACTTTGGACCCATTTGTTCTCGTGCCTTTTTTTTGTTCCTGCCGACTTTATTGAATACAATTTGGCAAGTACACCCTCCTGCCTGTTTTTTTTGGGGTCCACCTTGGGTGCCACCTGGCAAACCATGACACTAATAGTGTGACGTGTGAGCCACTTTGACCTTGTATGGATAGCCTGATTGGCCGCCCGCTCTGCGCGGTCACACTCAGTGGACTCAGTCTGACTTGCTTGCGTGGAGACGGACGGCATCTGCTCTCATGCAGGACTTGCTTTTGTCTGAGCGGAGGCCCCCCCCCCCCCGCCCGGGCCCGCGTCTCCGCAAAGACCGCTGAACGCGCCACAAAGCAGATGGACGGACTCATCAACGGCGACATCCTCACTTCCTGCGAGTTCCCGCAGTTTGAGGGCACGCCGGGGAAGACGCATCATCGGCGGCCAAAGAAAGCTAAAACGCGAGCAGCTGTCAATAATTGCTCCAAACGCACACGGCGCTTTTACTTCCTCGTGATGAGCTTGTCGTGAACGAGCTTCAAGTGAAGTTCAAGCGTGGCCGGCGGCCACGCGCACGTTAGCTTCGCTTCGGTAAAGTACGACTGCCAGGCGCCACTTTTACGGCATGCGCGTTGGTGAGTGGACACGACTTTTCATGTGTCAAAAACCTTCTTTGGAGTACAATGTGTCCCCAAACATGACGATGAACGCGACTGATTGGTTGAGATGGCGCTTTGACAACGGCCGTAGCTGGAATAAAGCGCTAACGATCTCTTTTGGTCAATGGATGCTACAGCTGCGAGTTTGCTTTCGACATTTAGCTTGTAGTAGACGTGCACATTCCACCATGTTGTCCCTGATCCACTGCTGAAAAGGATGCTTCGATCCTCTCCTCTGTCATCTAAAACTGCTTCATGTCACAAAGAGGGTACAGAAAGCGCTGTGTCTCTCTTTGTGTTGTCATATCATTTATTATTTAGTTTTACTTTATGTTACTTCCGGGTTGAGTGAACGCTGGCGCGTGTGGCTGCCGCTGCTCACCCGCAGAAAAAACATCTGTAGAGTGTCCTTGTGAGTTTTGAAAGCCGCTTATAAAGGAAATGTATAAATATAATAACATGGAAAAAAGGAAATTCCGCCCCCGCGTGGAAAAGAAAAATACATTGCCGGAGGCCACGGCCAGCGCTTTATTGGCACCCAAGCATGACTGAACACATTTGGGAATGGCGCTCTACGTCTCCAATAAAGTTGGGAATGGCAGTGAATGAGTTAAGTCGCTGGACCATACGGTGAAACAAGCCGAGCCAAGTGTTACGAGTTGAGACTTGAATGCGGACTCTGTGGCGTGGATGAAAGAAGGTGTGAGCCTCGTGTGGCCCACTTGCCCTATTTTGCACACGCCAAAGCATGATGACGTGACAAGGCACAAGAATGCTGCGAAATCCTGGTCCTGAATAACTCGTGTGTGTGTGTGACGCGAGAGCAGCCAAAGCCATTGTCAAGGCGGTGAGAGGCCTTGTCGCAAAGCAACAAACGGTTGGAGTCGCGCTACCGTGCGCACCTTGGAAGCCACGGGATTCCCGCTGACCTACGACCTTTCTGCCGCCATGTCGCGGGGGGCCCCGCACGTGTGTCTCTGAATGTTGCACGTGAGGCCATTGATCCGGGCCTCTTCTTCTTCTGCCTGCTTAAAATAGCTTCACTTCTATTTTTGCCTCCGTTTCATCTATTATTAAACAGCGCTTTGTTGCCAGGGAAGCACGGAGAGATCAGGAGATGAATGGATGAATGGATGAATGGATGAATGGATGGATCAACAGACAAGGCAGACAGACGTGTATTTTTTGCATTATTCATTATTATAGATTTGTATGTAATAATAAGAGTCTTTTGAGTTGAGTTGTAGTTAATCAATGATAACATTAAAATAAAAATTGTATATATTCAGCGTTTTATAAATTTATATATATATATTTTTTTTTTTCGCTTGCTCCTCCATGATGGCCGTTTCTCTCAATCCAACCCTTTCATTTTTTTCGCCCCAGAATCATCATATCGTCGTCATCATCCTCAACCATCATCGCAAGAGAGGAGGAGGAGGAGGAGGATGGGGGGTGCGCAAGGACACACCCGCCCGCCCACCGTCCTCAGCCAGTGCACACGGCAAGGATGCAGCGGCGGCGGCAGCGGCGGAAGCAGAAGCCGTCAACATGAGGTGATTCTCCAGCAGTTCCGCAGCGGAGATGCATTGATGATGACCTGTCATCATTTTGCTCCATGATAAGCCTTCATTTTGACATTTCTTCCAAGACAGGAGAAGTGGTCGTCTCCATACGGGAGTATCAGAAGCCACTAAAGATGTCTGCAGGTATGTCGAGTCCATTGGTCCTGGACATTTTGCGCTTGATCCGTCCGTCCTCTTTCAAAATAACAGTGAGAGTCCTCCCACGCCAACGCCTGAACAATATCTTTTTTTTCCCTTCTCGTCCCTTTCTGCTCTTCAATTATTCACATGTGTTTTGAATATTTCAAACACAGCCGTGCAGCGTGTTCAAAATGCTCCCCTTTGAAAAAAGTCTTTTATTGGCTGTGACTTCAGCGTTAAACCTGAATGAGGAGCAGCCGATACCTTCGGGGGGTGGTGTGTGTTTGTTGGACCGCAGGGATGTTTTCAGCAGGGTGCCGCATGCGTGCCTGCTTTGTTGTGTTCGCTGAGAGCAAATGGGGAGGGGGCGGGGCAGGACCGGAGCGGTTTTACTTCCCAATTGCCCAATGCAGCAGATGAGGATGTACGAGCCGCCGCACTGACTCTGGTCCGCATCGAGGCAATTTGCCGCTAGCGTATTAGTTACACGCGCTTGTCGAAAGGTTGAGCAAGTTTTCTGCTTTCAAATTGATTTGACCCGCCACTGTCCTACGTGCAGTCCAGCGCTGAGAAACGCCGGAGGATTCTGCGCGGCCGGACGCACCGTCGCCAGAGGCGCGGCCCTCGCCCAGCTAGCTGCCTTTCCCCGGGCGCGATGACGGTGGCCGCGGGCGACCCGTCCGACGAGGCGGCGCAACACCCGGGCCGTCCGCTGGACTACGACCCGCAGGCGGACCGCGAGTGCTGCGAGAGAGTCGTGATCAACATCTCCGGGCTGCGATTCGAGACTCGGCTCAAGACCCTCTCGCAGTTCCCCGAAACGCTTCTGGGGGACCCCAAGAAGAGAATGCGCTACTTTGACCCCTTGCGGAACGAGTACTTTTTCGACAGGAACCGCCCTAGCTTTGATGCCATACTGTACTACTACCAGTCGGGCGGTCGGCTAAGGAGGCCGGTCAATGTCACGCTGGACATCTTCTCCGAGGAGATCCGCTTCTACGAGCTGGGCGATGAAGCCGTCGAGATTTTCCGCGAGGACGAGGGCTTCATCAAAGAGGAGGAGCGCCCTCTCCCCGACAACGACTTTCAGAGACAAGTGTGGCTGTTGTTCGAGTACCCGGAGAGCTCCGGTCCGGCTCGGGTTATCGCCATCATCTCCGTCACGGTCATCCTCATCTCCATCGTTAGTTTCTGTCTGGAGACCCTCCCCGTCTTCCGCAACGACGAGGACGACGCGCACAAGTCCCACGCTGACATTTTCTCCCCCGAGACCAACACGACGGTCGTCGGGTACGCGTCCACCTACTTCACCGACCCCTTCTTCATCCTGGAGACTCTGTGCATCATCTGGTTCTCCTTTGAGTTTCTAGTGCGCTTCTTCGCCTGTCCCAGCAAAGCCGGCTTCTTTGGCAACCTCATGAACATCATTGACGTCGTGGCCATCATCCCGTACTTCATCACGCTGGGCACGGAGCTGGCAGACAGTCCGGATGACGGTCAAGCTGGACAGCAAGCCATGTCTTTAGCAATCCTCAGGGTGATCCGACTGGTGCGAGTCTTTCGCATTTTCAAGCTCTCACGCCACTCCAAGGGGCTCCAGATCCTGGGCCAGACCCTGAAGGCCAGCATGAGAGAGCTGGGACTCCTCATCTTCTTCCTTTTCATCGGCGTCATCCTCTTCTCCAGCGCTGTCTATTTCGCAGAGGCCGACGAGCCCCAGTCCCAGTTCGAGAGCATCCCGGACGCCTTCTGGTGGGCCGTGGTCTCCATGACCACGGTGGGCTACGGTGACATGGTACCCACCACCATCGGCGGCAAGATCGTGGGCTCCTTGTGCGCCATCGCCGGCGTGCTGACCATCGCCTTGCCCGTGCCCGTCATCGTGTCCAACTTCAACTACTTCTACCACCGCGAGACGGAAGGGGAGGAGCAGGCGCAGTACCTACAGGTCAACGGGCTCAAGAGCGAATCGGGCGAGGAGCTGAAGAAGAGTCGCGGCGGGTCAACCCTCAGCAAGTCGGACTACGTGGAGATCCAGGAGGTGCTCAATAACAGCAATGAGGACTTTTGCCGGGAGAACCACAAGACGGCCAATTGCACGCCGGCCAACACAAACTGCGTCAACGTCACCAAGATGCTCACGGACGTGTAGCCTACCGGAGTAGGCAGAAAAATTCAGGAATGAGATGCTTTTCACGCCACGCTTCACCGCCGCTCTCGGCACAGTCCGACACAGTCGGATTTGTTTGCATTTGCATGGAATTTCACGAGTGGAAGGAACAAGTCAAATATCACACCAATGCCAACCCAAATAAATTCTGTGGAAGCTCTCAGTGGTACAGGAGTGGTCCATCGATGAAAAGGTTTCTTCATCTGTACCTCTTTCAAGGTGTTCTCATCCGAGAGGCTTGGATTTGGCGATACCAGAGTGAATGAGGCAATCGGGCCAGTCGCAGACCATAATCAGTCACGACAATAGAAGTCATCAGTGTCGCCTCAGGGAATAGTCCTCTGCTCCCCCCAACCTTAGAGCGGGGACCTATCAGAGAAGAGGTCTGGCACTGCCACCTCTGGATACTAGAGATATATACAGTATATAGGGCCAGAGCTACCAGCAGCATTTTAGTTCCCTGACGAAGCCTCTCGGATGAGAAGCCAAACGTCTTGAAAGAAGTCCAGATGAGGGCTGAAGAAACCTTTTCATCGATGGACCAAAAATAAGCAATTTGAGCACACGCTTTTTCCAGTCAAGATGACCACAGAAGTCCCTTCATCGCCTCACCTCCCAGCGTGCACTGCTTTGATTTAGGCACCGAGTACGAAGGCGGCATCAAGTGATCATCCGGCAGGTCGCTTCCCAGCTTTGTTTGTTTTTGCAAGGATGAATGACAGCCATCGGCGCCGTCGACGCCATTTGAGTCGTCAGACAACGGTCTTGCCACCTGGCCATTTTGCTCTCCGCGACGTGTTACCATGACGCAGGCTCTCCTCGAGACGCCTTCTCCGCCGGTCATCCAAATCGGTCTTTGTAAGACGCAGTTTTCAGGACAACTTGAATGTTTCTTTTTTCTCACTGCACAACATTGATTCTCTGTCCAAAATACAAAGCAAGACATCCATATTGCTTGAGATCGTTCGTCCTAGCAGGGATGCCATCAACAGTACTGACTGTTGGTGGGCCAGCGGAGTCAACTTCTTTTTTGTAAATTTTATTTTCATGTCATGACATTGGCATTTAAAATTCACTTTGTGGGGAAAAAAAAACGCTGGGAAATCTATGCATTGTTTTTCTTATGAAATTTTGGACGGTGGTCACCAATGTGATTGTCGCGCACGCACACACACACTCGTCTATCTCCACCAAATGTTGCCTCCCCCTCAAAAAGACAACAAACAAAGCTACATTCTGCTGTGAGATAGCTCAATGACAAGTTTTTGGGGCGTTGTTTGAAATCACACAAACAAACACACACAATACGATACAATACAAATTGATTGAAAACAACAACAGCTGAATCTAGAACAAAGCGCTTCACATGGACAGCTATCATATACAGGAAATAAAGCAGTCACAGAGATAGTAGAAAGCACGCACACACAGGTGAAACAAGGTGGGCAATATGCAATATGTATGCACGTGCGTGCTGAAGAAAGAATGACTCTTACTTTCACCGATACGATGCAGTTGTTCAGCACTCTCCTCCACCACCTTTGTGGCCAAATTAACGGCCCATGCTTGAAGTTTTAATATTTGCAAATATCATATTTTTCATTGAAATGGACTGAGGAGCTTCATGTCCACAAAAGTAGTCCTTGGACTCTGTCTTATGGTGTCTAGCTAGCTATCTATTAGCCAGCTAGCTAGCTTGTTATCTAGCTAGGTAGCGTATCATGCGTATCATACCTCTGAAGATGGAGGTTACTGATTCGCTGTGGCGACCCCTTGAAGGGAAAAGCCCAAAGGAAAAGAAGAAGAAGATGATTATTTTTATTATTATTGTTAAGTCAATCAACGACATTCAGTACCTGTAGTATAAACGAGACTGCAAGCTTGGATGGTGGATGCTGACTTTTTTTCTTTCTTCTTATGAAATGTTAGGATTGATGTACGTAAGGTCAAAGGCCATGTGAACAGCTGACTGATGGATTAAGCGAGTCATCCGATGTGCACTTTACACCCCGACTTGAACATTTTGTGAATTTTGTCCTTTTCACATGGTTGCCGTCATGGAGATCGCAATGATGCCAAGAATGCTACGCATGACAAGAATAAAGTCAACCTTTTGTGTACAGTATTCTGTGTATTTGAGGAGGACTTTAGACATCTCGCTTTTCCCCTAGACGGCTAATTTTAGCCTAAATGGATGAAAGCCCTCTTTTGGTGCTATTTTGGGAGCGTTTTTTGCATCTTTGTAGCCGTGGGGGAAGTGCGCAGGACACGTTTCAAACGCCTTCTTCGAGCGCGCAGTAACTTTGCGCTCCCGCAAGCTTGAAAGTCAGCCGTTGCCTTTGCCTTTGCTATTTTTAGCTTTTTTTGCTTCAAGAAGGAGAGACGGAAAAGCAAAGAAGAAGTCTTGAGTGCCAACATATCCACAAATACAAGTCGGAGCAAATTGGATGTCAAGTTAGCTAGCCTTCGTTTTGGATTGAAATTGCTGTTTTTAGCAAAAAGCACATCTTTCTCTCACCCAAAAATGAAACGTTAGACTTGCGGGACGATTTATGGAAAGAGGCAGTGCTAATTTGTTCATTTAAATAAAGACTTTTAACTTTCATAATACAGAATAAACCAATAGAAGAAAAAGTATCATGTATTTACAAAATGTTCAAGTTGGAATATGTTTTTTCCATCAATTCAAGACAAGTCAAAGAGCGGCGCAATTAACGCTATGCATTTTAAACAATGTCAATCAGAAAACGGAAGTCATAACCAAGTTAGGAGACAGACTTTTGTTGTTGTTGTTGCTTACCAAAAGGAAGTTGAAGTTTGTTTTCAACTTGGCGAGGAAGAAAATTGTCTTGACTCGACTCAGTCATTTTAACTTCAATTATCAAGTACCGTAACCATTTTATGACAGATTATTGCAAATGCATCACCCAGCTACACTTTTCAAAAGCGTCCTGAAATTTGACAATTTGGCAATTTGTAGTGTGGTGATGGAAAACAAAAAGCAGACAGAAATGGAGGACCAGGGTGTATTTGACAAAATGTATTCAATAAAGTCATCAGGAAGAAAATCTCCAACGACAAAGTCATCAGAACAGAAAGGTCCAAAGTAGTAAACGAAACCACCATGACAAGATGAAAGTCACCTGACAGGGTGAAACAAACCACGACCCGACACTGAAAGGTCGCGCGGGGAGTCCTTAGAACTGCCACTGATTAAAAGAGCCGAGGCCTGCGCGGCGCCACCCGTTGCTCGCAAACTGAAACGTCACAAGATGGAAGTTGCGCGGTTTTGGACGGCGGGCCACAACTGCTGCTTTAGGGCCGCTCTGGATTTGACAAGAAGAAAGCGCCGGCAGTCGCGCTAACCACCAGCGCTAGTCCGATCAGCATCGCGGACCCACCCAACGGCAAAGACGATACGTGGCCTTAAAAGGATTACCATGAAAGCGAGCTGCATTTCCTCTAATCTCATTCCGCGTTTCCCCAGAAACAAGAGTTTGCACGGCTGATGAAAATCCGCCGTTTTAGTTGTTGTCAGGGTGACCCGCGGGGCAAGCCGAGGTCATCCTGGAGGCAAGGCCCAAATCCCCTTTCAGGCCCGGCGGGAAAAGCTTGTTGATGCGCGCGCTCGTGTCCGCGCCAACGCGCAGAAGGCAATTTCCCGCTCCGACATAGCACCTTTTTTACCATACACTACGGTTGATCTCTTTCATGACAATGCAATAGCGCATTTATTATTCATAAAATAAGGTCTATTTGGTGTATTTTTTTGCCGGACGGTGTGCAAAAATGTGTCCGCTCCAGTGCCAGGGTTTTTGTCATTGTCACTCAAATAGCAGCGTGGCACATGTTGCGTACTCAAATGAGGGGGTTTCACGGGGGGAAAAACAAATATTGTACAGATGTGATGCAGGTGCTCAGTCAGGTGTTGTCCCGTATGTGGTTTTTTTTGGGGGGTGGTGGAGGGGGGACGCAGCAGCCCAAGGTGACATCCACCTCGTTGGCCAATCCCAATGTTCCTCTGCCTGAAGGACAAAAAGGAAAGAAGAGGAGGAGGTGCCAGCCCTCCTTCACACCACGTCAGCCACTAAATCTCCTATCACGGACTTGGTGGGAGGGGGGTTGAGTAGCCAGGTGACCCCCCTTGCCCGTCCGTCCCATCCAGCACTGGTCTCAGCGTCCCTTCCGTCCCCTTCTCTTCATTTCAAAGCCTTGACCAGAGTGGATACGTGCGCATTGGTTTGGATTTGCGCGCATGTGCCAGCTCTTGTTTCCCATCAGGTGTTCAATCACCCGATGGACGCTCGCTTCAACAAAGACACCCGCTTCAATGCGGCTGCACTTCAGCTGACACACTAGAAGAAGAAGAAGAAGAAGAAGAAGAAGTGGAGGGCACTCCTGTGAGTCGGGAGGTGAGTCAAGGAGTGAGTAAGATTTGTTTGGATGTTGCTCAAGGTGATGATGTCATTGTTCAAATGCCGGTTCACTCCGTGATGCAAATTTCTTCTATGGATTTATTTATTTGGGTATTATTTTATTGATGTATTTATTTGTGGATTATTTTATTGATGGATTTGTGTAATTATTTATTTTTGTATTCTTTTACTTATGCATTTATTTATGTATGTATTTTTGGTGTATTTATTTATCTAAATGTGTATGATTTTTTATGTATTTATTTGTGTATTATATTTCCTGTGTTATTTATTTATTTATATGTGTATTGTGTTATTTATGTATTTCTTTATTATATGAATATTATTTTCTTTATTTGTTGATGTGTGTTTATTCATTTATTTATTTATGTAGTTATTGCCGTTATCGCACAATCCAAATCGTGAGTTATTATCAGGTGAGAGGGTGAAGAAAGTGTGATGCAAAAATAAATACATAGATAAACAAATATCAATAAATAGATAAATAAAAAAAGTGCAGGTTATTGTTCAGAAGGGCCTCCTACACAGTCAATGATGATAAAAAGAATAAAGATTTGCTTGATTTCGCCAGGAGCTAAAAATAAATGGGAACAAAAGAAAAACTAACAGGAAAAAAAATGTCTTCCAATGTTTTGAAACATGGAAAATGAAGAAAGCAGATTGTCAAATGTTGTTGAATCGACATGGAATGTCATTGCAATAAAGACGCAGGTGGAGCTAATTAAGCAGGAGATCAGCATGCACCAGCCAGCGTTCATTCGAGGAGCGTAAGCAGTTTTGTGGGCAAACGTGCCGAGGTTTCACTTCCGGCATGATATCAAGTGGGAGCGTTCGGGGCTATCAGATGGCCAGTTGTGTGCTGATGCTAACAAAAACGGAGGGAAAAAGCGTTTCACGCTGCGCCATTGCTTTTTTCCCCTCTCTCTCTTCCGTCCGTTCAGGTTACGCAGACGATTGAATCTGCCTGCATGCCAGAAGTCCGCGCAAGCCCAAAGGTGGCCTTTTCGCTATTCCTGATACGCTCGCAGACGGACAGCGATGGAGGTTTGTGCAAAAATGTCACAACTTTGGACTCATTTCTAAATGATACGGGTCTGGAGTTATCTGAGCTTGAAGTGAGGGCGGCTGTCCAAAATACAATGCAATGCATCCATATTGGTTGAGATAGCGCTTGAACAACAGATGAAGGTGGAACAAAGCGCAAAGGTGGGAAAAAAGGGAAACGCTGCCCCCTCGTGGAAGGGAAAAACATTGCAAGAGGTCTCGCCAGCCCTTAATCGGCACGCAAGCATGGAAAAAACAAACAAACCCCGAACACATTGGCGAATGATGCTCCACGTCATATTTTCAATTCCCAAATCCTTTTGTGAACGAGATCATGAAATTGGGCCGGCCAAAGTGTCATCGTTGAGTGCGTTTCAAAGAAGCACGACAGAGAGAAGGAATGGTCGGGTGGCCACAATTTACTGATGTGGCCACCTCTGCAAGCGACTGTGTTCCATTACTGCTGTGACAAAATCAAATTGCTGACAGGCTAAATCGAGTACGTATCCATTGCTTGAATGTCTGCCTAGGTTCCTCTGGTTAACTTTGAAAACATGGACGATGCGGGCATCAACTTGGGCGACTGCGGCTACCCGACGTCACCCACGTCGGACATTCCAGATGTTGAGCAAAGGCCCCGCCGCCTGGCATCCCCGCGCCGGGGTCGGCGCGAGGGTGCGCCATCCAAAGGCACGCCCAGTAGCTGCAGTCTGATCTCCAATCTCAAGCTCCTGGTGAGCGGCGACTCGTGTTCCGACGGCGTCTTCAGCGGGATGCCCAGAGACTGCTATGACAACGAGGACTTGTTTGAGAAGACCGGCGTCGAGGAACGCCACCAGAAAGTGATGATCAACGTGTCCGGTCTAATGTTTGAGACCCAGCTGAGCACACTCAACCGCTTTCCCGAGACTTTACTGGGTGATCCGGCCAAACGAATGCGCCACTTTGACCCCATGAAAAACGAGTACTTCTTTGACCGTAACCGGCCTTCCTTCGACGGCGTCCTGTACTTCTACCAGTCGGGTGGGAGGGTCCGCAGGCCGGCCAACGTCCCGTTAGATGTCTTTGCCGGTGAGATGGTTTTCTATCAACTGGGCCACGAGGCCATGGAGCAGTTTCGCGAGGACGAAGGCTTCATCAAAGAACCCGAGGTCCTTTTGCCCACCAATGACCTCCAAAGACAGTTCTGGCTCCTGTTCGAGTACCCCGAGAGCTCCGGTGCCGCCAAAAGTGTCGCCCTCGTCTCCGTTTTCGTCATTGTCATGTCCATTTTCATCTTTTGTCTGGAGACTTTACCAGAGTTCAGGGAAGTTGACGATGTCACTCCCGGTGCGGATCGCGTTGTTAATGTGACGAGAGACGGTTGGAGTCCTCCCCCTAACGCCAAAAGCATCGCAGCCTCCCTCACAGACCCTTTCTTTATTATCGAGACCATTTGCATTATCTGGTTCTGCTTGGAGGCCGGCGTCAGGTTTGCCGTATGTCCCAGTAAAAGTGACTTCTTCAACAACCTCATGAATATCATCGACATTGTGTCCATTATCCCTTACTTTGTGACGCTAGGCACGGAGCTCGCCACCTCAGCCGACAATGACGCCAATTCTAGCCAGAACATGTCACTCGCCATCCTGAGGATAATCCGGCTGGTGAGAGTGTTCCGCATCTTCAAGCTATCCCGCCACTCCAAGGGACTCCAAATCCTGGGGCAGACCCTCAAGGCGAGCATGCGAGAGCTGGGCTTGCTCATCTTTTTCCTCTTCATCGGCGTCATCCTCTTCTCCAGCGCCATCTTCTTCGCTGAAGTGGACGAGCCACAGACACAGTTTGTCAGCATCCCGGATGGATTCTGGTGGGCGGTCGTGACCATGACCACGGTGGGCTACGGAGACATGTGCCCAATCACCATCGGCGGGAAGATGGTGGGCACTCTGTGCGCCATTGCAGGGGTGCTGACCATCGCTCTGCCCGTTCCCGTCATCGTCTCCAACTTTAACTATTTCTACCACCGCGAGACGGAGCAGGTCGAGAAGCAGATGATCCATGCCGCCACCGAAGCGCAGCAGAGCTCGCTGGCCAACAAGTACGGCAGCTCGACGTCGCTGGACAAGAGCACCTGGAACGTAGACAAGAATGGCTTCCATTCCTAAAGTCAGCCGTTTTTGAAGCATGGTGAGATCATTGAGCTTTGACTCGAGTTGTCTTATTTTAGACAAAGTAAAAGACTACCTCGCACAAGTGGAATCCTTTAAACAAGTGCGATTTTCTGCACTCTATCTAAAATAGCACTGGGCTAGTTGTTCACGTTTGGGGAAAGAATTGGTCATTGAACCCCCTCCCCCCACCCCAACAAAATCATCTTAATCCACCATTTAGCCAGTAACATTTTTGAACGAAAAACCTGTATTGTAGTAATACAATCCGATTCATTCATTCATCCAGTACCCTGGCAAAAAGTTAAATCTGCATGCGATACATAAGATACTTTCTTAGCATGTTGGTACGGCGCAATTTTAAATTTTAAAGGTCTTTAAACAGACATTTAAACAGTGGCGGGCCGTGGATTTCATGGCTAGGCCTTCAGGAGTGCTATGTCTGAATCCATCCAGACTTGCAATAAAGTGTGATGTGATGTGATTTACAACAAGTCCACTAGAGGGTACCATTAGCCACCTTTCTTTTTTTTTAGCGACCTTTCTTAATGACATCCATTTTTTTCTTGAAATGTCCGTTGTAAAAATGGCTTTAACAGGTAATCTCCAACCAAATCCTTCAGCCATTGTGGCTTGAAAAAAACGCAATTAAATCAACACAATATATTCGCTACCGATACAGTGTGCTTGCTCTGGCCAGTATGTTCTTGTCACTAGCAGCTTGTGACCAGAGCGCTGTTAAAATTTGCACATTGTTGAAATATCAATCAAATGCTAATGTGACATGCATGCAAAAATATATGAGATTTGACATATTTATGCACCACCTCTGGACATTAGGGAGATATATATATATATATATATATATATATATATATATAGTGAGTATAGTTTTTGCTTTTTTGAATGTTGCTGTGCCGATGATCATTTTGTGTTTGGGAGCCTTTTACTGAGCGAGTTGCTTGTTCTGTAGCCACAAAGGGACATATGTCTTCTTGTGCCGGTCCCAAGCCCGGATAAATACAGAGGATTGTGTCAGGAAGGGCATCCGACGTAAAAGCTTGGCCAAAACAAACATGCGGATCAAACCTCTAAAGCTGGAGGCCACTGATTTGCTGTGGCGACCCCTTGAAGGGAAAAGAAGAAGACGACCCTATTTGACCCTGGGAACGCAGCAATAATTAAGATGGAAGCCAATGAGATCGTTTAGTGACTGGGCTACTCAGCACTTTATTATGTTAGGAAGAAGCACTTCTTCTTTTTTGAGTACACTTGAGCCACTGACAATTGCCACTAGGCTAACTCCATTTTGGCATTTTTCAGAAGACTGAAACGTGGACACACACTGAATGTCGCAATTGCCTTTTTTTGTTGTCTTTTTTTCTTTTTTCACTCTTCGGCTCAACTTTCTTTCGGCCCATTTAGCTTTTTTGTCTTTTCTCTAGACTTTATTCTGATTTATTTTTTCCTCTCTTCACTTCTTTTTATTTATCTAGATTTCCAGCTATCCATCTATCTAGCTAGCTATCTATCTAGCTATGTATTTGCTATCTATTAGCTATTTGGCTGGCTATCTCTATATAGCTATCTGGCTGACAGGCTATCGAGCTCGCTCTCTATTAGCTAGCTTTCTATCTATTTGAGTTACTTCCGGGTTGAGTGAACTCTGGTGCGTGCAGCTGCCGCTGCTCACTAACGGAAAACCCTATGTTGTGACTGTAAAGTGA
Source organism: Hippocampus bargibanti (assembly GCF_051943395.1). Taxonomy (NCBI): domain Eukaryota; kingdom Metazoa; phylum Chordata; class Actinopteri; order Syngnathiformes; family Syngnathidae; genus Hippocampus; species Hippocampus bargibanti. The sequence continues at coordinate 128,120 of NC_142745.1, read as the reverse complement.
CCTTGAGAATTTTGAAAACCGCTTATAAATGAAATTTATTATTATTAGTAGTATAATTAGTATTATTATTATTATTATTAGAACAAATCCTTGACTGGTTTCTCTTCAAAGATGTGTCTATTCTCTTTTCATTTCTGCCCTCACTTAATATTAATAATAAAACATTGGATTTAATTTGAAAATGACCAACATATAGTTGACCCGCTTTATGACTTATTGACTCGGTTGTAAATAAATGAACGAGTGAATGCCATGTTCTTTATTCTGTAAGGAGTGCCTTCTATTAAAGATGCATGGCTAATATTGTATGTGATCCTGTATCTTTCTAACAACAGCTAACTGCTAAGGATTTTTTTCCTAGCATCTGAAGTGTTTTTGCAATTTTTTTAAAACCGATAAAAGGTCATAAATGAGTTAAGTTTCAATTTTCCGACGTCACGCTGACCAAAATACTTCTTGCGTGTTTATATTGAAATATGGAGGAGAGATAAAACATCTTTAAGAGGTAACAGGATATCAAACATAGCAGTCAGTATTCTGCCCAGCAGAGTCAGAGATGTTTTCTTTTCATTTCATTGTTGAGGAAAGTTTCCTCATTAAAAGAAATGGCGATAAGGGAACTTGTGAATAATAGAGCCTGGCTGGGTTGACTGTGTACTTTCAGATCCCAATTTGAAACACGATCTGTTAATTAAGAGTGTCGCGGAGTCAACCTCGTCGAGCTCGGCCCGAAGGCGGATCCATTTGTCGTTTTGTTTACAGCAGTGCCACCTGCTGGATGCGCTGGGGCATTTCCATATTTACGCCAACGTTAGCGACGAGCCACAAAAAGGTTGGCTATCAACCTAGCGGCTAATGGGAAGGACTGACGCCTTGACTTGCTTCCTTAATGGACGCTTCTTCTCACGCACCTGTCATGGCCGACTGAGTCAAGTGGATGAATCATTTGGAAAAACACGAAAAACGTGGCCTTGTGCAGCTGATAGATCACTGACTGAAGGATGAGCATCAAGCACGAACACACACACACACACACACACGCTTATACACGCACACACAGGTGACTCTCCGAAGGTCAAAGCTGGCGTAATGCTATTGTCATTTCTAATTGATTGGCTACGACACCAAAGAAATCTGGAGGAATCCATGCCAAGGTCATCTGAAATGGAACACGGCCATTTTCCAACGCAGTCGAAAATGTTTTAGATTTGGTGGAACACATTTATTGGGGAATTGAAAATATGACAGAGCACCATTCGCCAATTTGTTCGGGTTTTGTTTTTTCATGCTTGGGTGCCGATAAAGGGCCGGCGAGACCTCTGTCAATGTTTTTTTCTTTTCCACAAGGGGGCAGCATTTTCCTTTTTTCCCCCATGTTAGCGCTTTGTTCCAGCTTCAGCTGTTGTTAAAGCGCTATCAAAACCAATATGGATGTATTTATTGCATTGTATTTTGGACGGCCGCGCCCATTTCAAGATCAGATAACTCCAGACCCATATCTTTTAGAAATGAACTCTTTTTTTCCTGATGGAAGAAGAGGGTCTAAGGTTTCTTACGCTGCATTGAATGTTTATGTGGTCCTCCAACTGCAAATTCTGGAATTGGAGTGACAATGACAAAAACCCTGGCACTGGACTGGATGCATTATTTTTGCACCTCGTCTGGCAGTGAAGGTGTTAAAGAATCCATCTTGTTTGTGGTTCAGCATCAATTGCACGTGTCATATGAATGTATAGAAATGTCCTTTTTGACTCGTGGAATAAAATTGACAGCATTGTTAATTCCACCTGCCCAAAAAGAGATTGAAAGGTCCAAAAAGGAACAGTTGAATATATTTGTGGAGTCTGTCCTCTGAACGTGATCACGCCTTGGAGGGCAGAAACTCGATCAACAGAATGGAAACCAAAATAGAAAGTGGGTCAGCCAGCCAAGTGTTACGTCCGTCCGTCCATCCGTCCGATTGGCCGCGACTAATCCTGCAAAGGTTGCCTCATCCAGTCATGAAGCCTGTTGGCTCAGGTGAGTGAAAGGGGGCGGGGGGTTTCCGTCCCCGCCCCCCTCGGCCTGTCATTGGTGCTGGCGTCACACCAATTCAGGTAAGCAAGTCCAGCAAACAACAAGAAGCAGCAAACGTCTCAAGTTCCTCTTTTGAAAGCGCAGGCGGAGAAACGGAGGAAGACACGCAGTCCCTTTTCAAGCGTCACCTCCAACCATGTGAGTTTTCTCATGTTTCCAAAAAAGGAGTCATTTGTTAACTCTATTATCATTGTTGAAAATGAATGCCGTTCCGGTTACATCATGCAGCACTTGATGCTAGTTATGTCGGCTAGGTTTTTGGATGAGAAATCAACATTTGTGTTTATTGTCGCGCAAGAGCTGTTCACCTTTTCTACAAGAGCCGTTTTTTTATATATATATACCCTGTACACATTTTTAGAAAAGAGCTGTTCCAGTTTTGTTTTCCTCATGCAAATAATTGCATGAAAGCAAGTTATTCGCCTGCTATGGCTTTAGTTACACACTAAGTATCACACAAATAATTTGGGTCCGGCAATAGTAAACATTCCTAATGTTAAGCAGATTCCTTACTTACAGACAGTGTATTGTTGGTGTTCAAATGATGAATTTAGTACAACGAGTAAACATTCCTGCCGAAATGCAGGTGATTATGTGGCTCGCCAGTCGGTTCAAATCGGTTGTGAGTTCAAATCCCACCACAAGCTCCCTGCGTGGAGTTTGCATGTTCTCCCCGGGCCCACGTGGGTTTTTTCCGGGTCCTCCGCTTTCCTCCCACGTTCCAAAAAATATGCATGGCAGGCTGATTGAACACTCCAAATTGTCACTCGGTGTGAGTAAAATGGATGGATGGGTGAATGCATGAATGTTATTATTAAAGGACCACCGACGTCTCCGGACAAGTTGTGTCCATAAGTTGTAAAATGGCTTCAAATGACTTCCACTGAGCGTATTTTACAAAGATTCCCCCGCATATAGCTATAGTTTACATTTTAAGACTCGCGCTGAATATTCAGGAAGTCTTGTTTTTGAGTTGGTGACGAGTCTGTACGTGACGTCACTAAAGGACCGCCCTTGACCTAAAAAAGACGCATTGTAACGGTCCTTCCATCACGTCAATGTATTTGGCTGTACTTGTTTGGTCCGGGGACCTCGTGTTGCACCCAAAAGCCGCCAGAAGAGGGCGTCCAAGCGCCATATAAGGAATTTATCAGCCTGTGGAAACGGAGGTGGCCACAGGATGTCGTCTTGGCGTGACGTCACGAACTGGGGGCGGGCCTTTCTGAAAATGCCCAATTCGCAGCTCAATTTTTTTGCAGATTTTGGACACTTGAAGTCATTTTTATTGGTGTTTTGCATTTGACTAAAAATATCAGCATGCGCGTTTTGGCTATTTTAGATGCTATCAAACGGTTTTCTGCTGTCAGTTAACAATCAAAAAAGTCACGTCGGTTGTCCTTTAAGTATTCAAAAATAAATCCAATCAATGTACTTGCAGCAACAAATCTTAATACAGTGGAGTTAAACAAGCAGCTGTCAATCACACACACACACACACACACACACAAAATTCAAAAGAATAAGAATATAATTGATATTTATTTCATGTTTACAAAGTAAACATCAAATCCTTTATTGCAACCGTTGCCTGTTTTTGTTATGTGTTACGCTATATTTTAATTGTCTCTACTATGACAGCTGTGCTATTATTTGTCTGAGTCATCTGTCATTTCATGCATGATGTGACAAAAAAAAAATGATTGCGTAAAAACAAGCCTCAAACGCAGCCACTTGCGTCCTGTTGATTTCCTATAAAGGTGCGTCACTTCTGGTAAACATGGATTGAAAAGGTTAGACAAGCTTCAAGAGGAAGTATTGAAGTAGCATTTCAGCTATTTCTGAGAACACATAAGTGGCCATATTTTTTTGGAATTGACATCCATTAAGTACAATTTTATTGCTCCAAATCCATTCATATTCAGTCTATATAATGCAAAAAACTTTGAAAGAAGTCAAGATGTTGGAATGAATGAAATGCAAAAAACAAAAACAAATAATGAACATAAAAATACCTTCTACTGTGTTCTTGACAGTTGACTATTTTTTTCACAAAGTTAAGCATTTTTTTTGTTTATTTTGTAAATGAAGAAAAAAAATCATGAAGCATCAAGCAAAATCGATAAAATGAGAATTGAAGTGGCTGCTTTTGTGCCATGTTCCGTTGTGATTGCAGTTGCCCAGCCATGGAGAGCGAAGCAGCCCAGCGATGGGCCAACAACAGTCCTGTGATTTCAGTGGCGCCCAACGACACGCGGCGTCTCCTAGAAGTCTACGTCAAACGCAGCCTAAGCCTCAACGACCAGTCGCTCAGTAGCAAGCATCCCGAGCACAAAGTCAAATGGGTGACCATTCCCAAAAGACATCGGAGACATTCCAGCGACCCTTCCATTCACCTGGCCGACGGCTTGAACAATGGTTCTTTCCGGTCGCTCGATCCCGACGAAACTCCTCAGGACGTCGTGTCGGAGGGCAAAGTCAGCAGGAAGTCCAAGAAGAACCAAAAGCCCATTTTGTGGAAGAACTTCCTGGGTCTGTTCTCGCGGCGAAGCACTGAGGAGAAAGCCGAGGAGCAGGAGTGTCCGTCGGACATTCCGGACGCATCCGACGATGACTCGGACTACGCCTCCGTGTGCCTGCCCGCCTCGACTCTGGCATCCTCGACAAAGAAGAAGTCCTCAAGGAGAAGGGCTTTGAGAAGAAGGTTCTCCAAGAGGCGTCTCTCCCTAATTATGATCAATAAGAAAGAGGAGTTCAACACGGAAGACATCACCGGAGTAGAAGGTATGATTTCACAACCACGTCTGGTTGACGAGCACTTCATTCTTCTTCCTTGTCACTGTACGTCACTGGCATCAATAGAAAAAAAATGCATTCCCTATAGATACGCTGGGTTTGTTAGAATGTGTGCATTGCCTTTCACTAATACGCTGTTGTTGATTTTCAGATGTTGTGAGCGTGGAACCGACCATCTCCTACTACGAGAAGGTGTCCGAGGAACTGGAGAAGATTCTCCACGAGGTCAAGGAAAAAGATGAAGTGGAGACTATGTCAGATGGTAAGGACGCATGGTATTACATTCAGAATGTTGCTTGCAGTTTGGGGGCCTTTGGTAGTATACTGTCGTAGAGTGGTTCACATAGCTGACTACCTAACTCAGAGGTAGGTAGGTCGGTATGCAGGTAGGTAGGTAGGTAGGTAGGTAGGTAGGTAGGTAGGTAGGTAGGTAGGTAGGTAGGTAGGTAGGTAGGTAGGTAGGTAGGAAGGTAGGTAGGTAGGGAAGTAGGTAGGTAGGAAGGTAGGTACTGTAGGTAGGTAAATAGATAAGTAGGTAGCTTGGTAGGTAGGTAGATAGGAAGGTAGCAGGGTAGCTACTGTCGGTAGGTCAGTAAATGGCTGTATGGTAGAGGCTGGTGTCATGCAGATGAAATCAACTTGTTTGTTTTTCTGCCCCCCCAATCTGTGCAGAGGAAGTCATCAAGCGGATAATTGCTTTGACAAAGGAGCAGGGAGACGCGATCGACGGCAAGGTCAGTCATTGGCCATCACCCACATCAACTCCTCATTTCACATTTGACTCGCCGTTGGTCATCAATGTAAAGCAGGTGCTTAGGTTACATAGCGCTGCTGTCAGGCAGATGGAGTATTTCCAACGCTTTACATTGCTCAAGAGTTGCTCAAAAATAGCACGGAGACATTGACTCACTAACATTATAGATCAGTGGAAAAAGATTACATTTACCCAATTGTGACAAGGGTTCAACACTGGTGATATATAAGTATGTTAGATAGGTACGTATAGTCGAAATAGGCAGCTTGCAAAGAAAGTGGATTGAATGCGTAACATCATTCATCCATCCATTTTTTGATCCATTTATCCTCAAGCATCGGGCAGCTAGTGAAGCATCATTGTAAGTAGGAAGATATGTTCAATCGGTAGATTGGGCACATTACACAAGTACATAGGTAAATTGAAAGGTGAGCTACTGGATGTCAGTAGGTAGGTAGGTACTGTAGGTAGGTAGATGAGAAGGTTTCTTCAGCGTCATCTGTACCTTCTTAGAAGTACAGATGACGCTGAAGAAACCTTCTCATCAATGGACCACTCCTGTACGACTGATAGCTTACATAGATGTAAGTAGGTAAGTATTGTAGGTAGGTAGGTAGGTAGGTAGCTACGGTCTGTAGGTAGGTAGGTAGGTACGGTCTGTAGGTACAGTCTATAGGTAGGTAGGTTGGTAGGAAGTTAGGAATGTAGGCTACATGGGCTGGTGCGATGTGTACAGTATGTAGGCAGGGTTAAATGAGTAGGTAGTGATGTACTCAATGTCAGATGGCTAGATAAATTAGATCAGGAGTAAAAGAGGAAGGTTAGTGTGCAGTTTAGAAATGTTACAACAGTTGGTAGTTCAGTTAGCTGGGCAGGAAAGTCAATTTGGAGTTACATAAGTAGCTAAGATCTGACGTGAGTTCCAGACTGTAGGTAGGTGGGCTAAGTGGTTCGGTTGAAGAGTTGTTAAATGGCTCAAACGTGATAAGGCAGCTGGATGACAAAGGAGGTGGCGATAAGGAGTCACGCTAGTCAAAGTTCACATTTCAGCAAGCATGTACATGTATGTGCTATCATTTGGTCCTACGTCACGCTTCGTTGCCCACTGTTGACTTGTAAACAATCCGCTGTTGCAGCACTTTCAAGAGAAGTGGATTTTCCTGACTGACCTTTGAACTTTCTCCCTTGCTGTTTTTCTGTGCAGATTAAAGACAACGCCACGCTGACTAAGTTCTTTCAGAAGATGTCCTATTCGTCCTTCCAGAGGCTTGCCGACGCCTACTTGGAGAAGGAGGCCTCGCCCACGCGGACGCAGCCCACCGTCCTGCCCACGGCGCCCGAGTTGGTCAAACTGGCCTTCACCTTGGACTTCACGGCTCGGATCGCCGGCCTCTCCCGCCAAAACGTGGGCCACATCACTGGCCTGGGCAACCGTTACCTGCAAGATCGATTTGAATACAAACAAGTAAGACATTTGCAACCTGGTCCTTCACTCCATCACTCTGCAAACTTTTACGCAGACAAGACCTATACATGTCGCACAACACCACCACCACCACACAAAAAGACCCAAAAAGACAGCGGGCCTCCACAGGTGGCTTCACACGTTACTTTCTGGGGAAAAGCATTTATTTGATGTTGCCAGTTAGACGTCATGCCACAGCTATTTTACAAGAAGAAAGCCAATCTGTCCTGTACATCGTGGATAGATTTTTATTTTTACTAATTAGGTAAAAGCGGGCAATTTCCTGTATGACATGTCATCCTTTGTTTGATTTATGTATTTGTTTTTCATTGATATGCGGTCTCTTTTAGGCGTGTATGGACCAGCACTAATGACGGAGGTGGTGACGGTGCAAACGGTAGAAACGCTGAAGGATGTGGTGCAAGTTTCCAACACGATTTGATTTTCAAATTGTCTTCAATCATGCCAGTAGAGCAGAAATTGCTGACATGGAAGCTTTGGGGACATCCCGTATCGAACTTCACCATACTGGTTGGATCTACTATTAGGGTGGAGTGACACAACAGGGCTCTTGTGACACTAATGTGACATTTTTTTTTTTCATCTCACTCAATGTGAATTGAAAAGAAAAGATGCAAAAGCTCAGACAATTAAGTGGAAATAGGGAACATCAAAGGTCTGTACTATACATACATATATATATATTCGATAAGCCAAATATTTGTAGCCACAGGCCAAAGGAGTACAGCATGTTTTGACCCTCATTTCTGTCTTAGACAACGAAATGCGATGCAATGATTAAGTGATTGTTGTGTTTACGTGGCCGTTTACTCTCATAATTATGCTTGTGGAGCTCTTGAGTTGCAATTTGGGCACCTGCGGGTTTATTTTCCTGTCACCGTAATCATAACCTGACATTGGAAATTTTGCAGACTGGTTTTTTTGTTTTTCTTTTCGCCACAAAAATTGGACTTGGATTCGTTGTAAGCGCAGTCAAATTACACTGGAAAAAGGAGAAAAGAATTCTTCATACAGCCATTACCGGAGCCGCTTATCCTTACACGGTTCACAGTCATGCTGGAGGCTCACAATGTCAAACATGAGCGAGTGAATGACTCATGTTATCATCCAAGAAAAGACTATTTTTAATCGTTTGCAGTACAATGAATCGACTACATTGAGTAAAGGTTGACATTTTAAGTGACATTTTTACTGTGTAGAATGGGACAAATAGATATCGATCTTTTTGGAATGAAATGTATGAAAATAGACAGTGGCAATAATCATCATGATGTGATGAGGTGTGTACGTGTAATTATACATCTTTTATGCCAAACAAACGAAAAACATCTGATTTGCAAGCGGCATAACATGAAGTGGCACGCACACTAAATTAGATTTTGTTTGCTGATGCAGGGGACCAGAACTAACCCCTTAGGCCTCAAGTCTCAAACAATATACTGTATATGCAGTCTATCTGTTAGAAATGTGATGTTTTTTTTTTCATTTGTTGAGAAAAAATATTTGCAATATTATTTACAATTCCATAATTTCACAACTAAGAAAGTGTTAGATGTTTGTGTTTGTCTTATTTATTCAAAGCTGAAATCAAATGTGAGATAGGATGTTTTTCATGTGAATGCTGGCATTCAGTTTGTAAATGAAATAAATGGTTTAAAAAAAAGCGGGCGTGTCGTTTGAGGACACTTTGTTGGACAAAGGTGGAGCGGATTAGCGCGGTTTCTTTTAGCCAATGCTAAAAAGCGCAGCAAGCCGATGAGAGAAAGTCAAACAAGCGCTGACTTGTCAAAACAATAGTGTGCCGCATGGAAATTCCACGGTGACAAGACCTTTAGCAACATTTGGGGTTGAATGATGTCACACGGTGGCTGGCCGCACCCCATCTTGGCCCAAACGCGAGCGTGCAATTAAGAGATGGAATGTGGCGGTCTGTCGGCATGGAAGTGGAAGCTGTTGCTGATGGATCCCACCTGGGGAACGGGTTCACCCTGCAGGCAGCCCAGGACAAGGAACACCTTAACTCATTCACTGCCATGACCATGTGCAAAAAAATGTTTCCACTCCGGTGCCAGGGTTTTTGTCATTTTCACTCCAATTGCAGGACCCGCAAAATATTGAGTCTTAAGACTACATCAACATTCAATGCAGCGTTAGAAACCTTTTGGCTTAGACTCTCTTCTTTCTTCAGAAAAAAAAACAGTTAATTCTTAAGTGACGTGGGTCTGAAGTTATATGAGCTTGAAATGGGGGTGGCTGTCCAAAAGGCAAATGCTGCCCCCTCGTGGGAGGGAAACATCTATATGGCTCTTTTGATGATTGCATCGGGCTCGCAGATAAAAGTGAATCCATCTTCTCGCTCTTTCACTCTTCATTTCCTGTTCGGGCGACAGTTGGCGGAAAGCGCGATTTTGATTGGATGATACTGACCAATGACCGTTGACGTCGAAACAGGTAAACGCCCCCTTTTAAATAAGCTTGACACTTCCGGTTGAATGGGCCGAAGGAGAAAATGGACCGAGAAAAACTTCTGGCGTGATTCTAATTTGGAATGAAACAGTTACCAGAATATCAGTGGCGCTTTGACCAGCCCCGTGCTAACGTTAGCATCAATATACTTCTGTGAGAGAAAGAAGAAAGCAAGCGTGCAAGCTAATGAGTAGCGTGCAGGCTAGCTAGCAGTAGCTTCGCGTATGGAGCCGGCAAGTTGACTTTCATTCCCATCGTTTGCCTGGATTGTTTTACCAATCGTGAGGAAAAAGGAAAAGCATTCATATGAATGGTGAGTAATATCACAACGTTACATTCTTACATTTTGTTGGAAAGTGGCCGCGCGTGCATGTTTGCGTGTGGCTCTCACTGAAAAACATTTCGAAATACATATTTGACTTTGATGGCTCTCTTAGTCAAAAAGGTTCCCGAGCCCCGCCTTAAACCTAAACCCAAACCATAACCCGAAAAAAACTGCACTCTTGTACTGTAAAATTGAACTGTACTGAAGTGCCTCTTTGCAATTTTTTGATGATGATACTAGTGCAGCGTGTTCGACCGGAAACACATTCCTTGTGTGTTCTACATACTTGGCAATAAAGATGATTCTGATTCTAAATATGGCTTGATGCAATACAGCTACATATGTCAATATACCTTTTCTTGATACTTGCACTGTTTTTTTTAATGAAACATCTGTCTGCTGACATTTTTTGCTATGCTTCGAATATCTTGTTTTTACTATCCTTTCAAATTGCTGCTGTGGACTGCGAATGTCGCCATTGTGGGACCGTTCAAGGTTTTCTGATTGTCATACCCCTAACCCTGCTTTTTTTGGGGGGGGGGGGGGTAAAATACAAGCATGTTTTGTTGTTGTCGCTTTGTCACGTATTAATGTGTCAAAAGCATCGCGTGTTCACAAGCAAACATATTAGCAAGTGTGCTCACAGTCTCCGATTGAGAGTGACGTCTTCAATGGAAATACATGTACCATACAGCGTCCATGATTTAACGTTGCGATTGCGGCAGTCACTCTCTTGTTGCAGCTTCAAGTTTCAAGTTGCAGTGAAGGGGAAAAAATGACAGCAATCACAAGGCTGTTACATCACAGTGTGTTGTTGGTAATAAGCATCGTGGCATAACTTCCGGTGGAAAAAACAAGGGCTTACCAAACAAATGGCATGCTCATTAATTATATTAATGATTATAATGCTTAGGTGACGTTTGCAATCTTCCATTTAATAGCAGCTACTGAAACTTATCTGAAGCACTTTTCTGCTGTCATCCTTTGATTGTTTTCTATATTTTCAAAATAATCAGAATGGCCATATTTTCCAGTGTATAAGGGGCACCCCCAATGAACGGTGTATTTTCAAACTTTTTCCATATTTCATGCCCACCGGACGGAAGGCGCACCTTCAATGATTGAACAAAGTTTTCCAAATCTATAATATGCCCGTGTAAACTCTCAGTCGTACTGGAGCGGTCCATTGATGAAAAGGTTTCTTCAGCCGTCATCTGTACTTCTTTGAAGGACGTTTCGTTCTCATCCGAGAAGCTTCGTCAGCAAAGTAAAAGAAGCTGTTTTTCTAAATGAAAAAGGAGGCGGAAACACTTGACTCTGTGTAAACTTTTTACTGTATTGCTTTTTAGAAATAAAGGCAGATTAATCAAAGAGTCCAAAGCCCATGTCTTCGTCTGACTCTTCCGATTCTTCCTTCTTCTCTTCCTTTTTCTCTTCCGCTGAAAAAACAATGAAGACTTATCTGTGAAGAATAGATACAAGTATAAATACACAAGACAACAGTTGTAATACGTACCAGCAGCAGGCGCAGCCCCAGCGTGAGCTGTCCCACCAGCAGAAGCAGCAGGAGCAGCCACAGCGCCACCCGCTGGTACGGAGGCTAACTTAGAGAGGCCTGCAAGGAAAAAGGGTTTTTTCCTTCTATTTCAGAGTACAGCATCAACATTATTTCTTAGGAAAAACTCACCTGAATTCATAACTTCATTGATGTTTTTGCCTTGCAGCTCACCAATTACCTGCGCAGAAATACACTTCAGATTGAAACTTGTTGAACCCTAACAGCATGTTTAAAATGAACATACGCAATCCGGTTATGTGAATACAGAAAACGTGTTAGTTCAGGGTGTACCCAACCTTCTTAACGTATTCACTGCCATTCACAAATTTATTGGGGAATTGAAAAAAAGCACCATTCCCAAATGTGTTCAAGTTTTTTTTTTTTTTCATGCTTGGGTGCCGATAAAACGCTGGCCGTGGCAATGTTTCTCTTTTCCACAAGGGGGCAGCATTTCCCTTTTCCCATGTTAGCGCTTTGTTCCAGCTTCAGCTGTTGTTAAAGCACGATATCAACCAATATGGATGTCTTATATTGTATTTTGGACAGCCGGCCCCATTCCATATAACTTGGGAATTGTATTGGAAGATAAGCGCCCCGTGATGGAGGGGAGATAGATCACTTTGTCCGTCCTCAAGCTTTTAGTGGTTGCGAGTGTACCTTGTTTAAGCGTTGGTCATCAGCCTCAATCCCGACACTGCTCAAAATGGCCTCGATGTCCTTGGCCGAGGGGCTGCTGTTCCCACCGAGCACAGCCAACAGATAAGCGGCCACGTAACGCATTCTGTCAACAACACACACGGACCACTTTAGCCGACATATCTTTAGCCGACATATCCGGCTACACATCTTCCTGCCCCTGATGAATAGTCGACACAAAACTTCATAGCATAGAACGATCACAAGTGACATCCGGGGATGCACAGTTTGTTATTTGGAGCAATTTTCCAAAAGAGTAAACTCTGACTAGTTCCCTTGCCGAATTGTGACTCTCTCAGATGTAATTGTATATTTTATTACAGCGTATTCTTTATCGAGGAGAAGGTTTCTTCAGCCGTCATCTGTACTTTTACTTACTAAGAAACCTTGTCATCGATGGACCACTCCTGTACGACTGAGAGCTTACACAGAAGCGTATTCCTTAATATTGATAATCGTCATCATGAATCAATGTGCCAAATGTGTCCAGAATGGTTTGGAGAAGTGCTCATTCGGCCACTCGTTCTGATTGTCGAATGAATCAGACGATGAGGGATGGATGTGCTTCAACCTCCGCTGGCGAAAGGATTTTCCTTCAAGTTCAACATACACGCGTCAAAGCGGCCACTTTTATTCGACATTATTTGGACATTGCATTAGAATGATCATCATCTCATCCTTGTAAACGCACTTCCCGAAGGTGCAGATTAAAAAAATAAATAATAAAGTCAAATGTCAAAGGATCGTCGACGACAAAGATCTCGCGAGTGTTTGCCGAGCGTGTGGTTTTCCAAGCCACCAGGGTGATCCAGAGCGGATGAGCGGTTGCAAGTATGCGCGCTCGTGGGTGGACCTCCCAGAGCAGCCTGGCACGACTAACATTGTTAAGCGTCATTAAAAGGAACGCGATGTGAGCGATTGAGTAGACGCCATCAACATATTTGCAGAAAGAAGAAATCAGCGGTAAGACTGGCAGCATGGCGGCGGACATCTTCCGCGTCCTCCATTGCTGACACAAAACAAGTCGCCGTTACGCCCGAGCAAAAAGGTTGTGAAACGACCACGGGGAGTATGTTTGCTTAACGCTTTTAACGTTCGCTAATACCACCGCTCGCACGACAAATACTCGTGGTTTTACTTACTTTAAGTCTGAACAGACACGAAACGTCGGTCACGCTGGGAAATCCGAAAGAGAGAAGGAAGGAGGGGATGTTCCGGAAACGTAAAACGAGAAACCTGCGATCCAATTGGTTCTTTGAGACGTCCGTCGCGGCGTCACGGCTACTGTGTTATGATGCATTCGATGAACGTAGGAAAACCACCTGAATGCAGAGGGTTTAATATAATAATCATTCATCTATTAGTGCCTTCCAAAACTCTCAAGGTCACGTTACAGTCACAGGATAAGTGCTCCTGTGGGTGAGCAGCACACAGCGTTCACTCAATCCGGAAGTAATTCGGATAGAAACCTAGCTAGATAGCTAATAGCTGGTTCGCAGATAGCTAGCTAGGCCGTCACTCAACCCGGAAATAACTCAGCTAGAAAGCTAGCTCGCTAATAGATAGCTAAGTAACTGGGATAGAAAGCTCGCTCGCATTTAGATATTTATTTATTTGGAAACCTTTTTTTCATTTATTGAATGTGTTTTGTCAGGAAGGGCATCGAATATTTTTGTTTCTGAGCCTTATTTTTTTTAAACATAAATGTAATCCTATTTTTTTCAACTTTTTATTGGCTTCTGATTTTCAAAGCATATTTATCACGTAGTCTGCACATAATGAGATGGTTCTGCATAAATGTAGTTCTCAGGGACACCTGTAGAAAACCATAGCGATGATGCGAATGGAGACAAAATTGTGTGTGACACACCTGTTGTAAACCAACAGCCAAATAAAACAAGCCTCTTTTTTTCTGTCAAAGGAGAAAGTTAAAATGTAGTGACGTAAAGGAGAAGAATTACATAGTCATCAAAAACATGCTTATTAAACAACACCAACTTCTCTGAATCATCTCCACCGCAAGTCACGAAAGAACGAATTGATCCAGTGGACGGAGGACATATTTCTTTCCGTGTATTGAGAAGCAGACATTCATGCCTTTCCAGCAGCTCCTGTGTTTTGCTTTTCTACTTTCATTTCTTTCATAACTTTGCTGCTGTGAAATGTAAATTTCTCCACTGCGAGACTAATAAAGGCAAATGCAATCCAATCCAATCCAAATGGATATTTCCATGACATTGTTGTGGGGGAAATGATTTTGGGAGTGAGTAATTCAGAGTTCAGCCAGCTTGTCTCCTCCCTCCCGAGCGAAGAGCCAGTCAAAGAGGAAGACCGCGGCGTCGGACACACGGTCCGCAATCATCCTCACGTTGGTCACATACCACATTTTGTAAGCGCACTCGGCCAATAACACGAGCAGGAAGACGACCAGGAACCCGAGAAAGAAGCGATCGATGTAAAAGTTGGCCTTCTCTCTGGAGCTCCACTGCTCCCACGGACGCGCCTGGCGAACTTGGCTGTATTTGGCAAAGTGCAACAAGGCGGCCTCGGCCTGGTCCACTTCCGTTTGGAGAGCCTCCGCCGCCTGGTGGGCTCCCTCCGCTCCGGGCGTCGCCGCCATTGCGCACACTTTGAATGATCAACCTTCTTGTCTGATAAGCACATGAAAACAAAGGGGTTAGAATTTTGGAAAAGTGTCTTTCTTACTCAGGATGATCCGACCTAATTCGATGAATCCGAAGAAAGAGAAGTTGAACCTGAGGCGAGGCGAGGCCACTTTTGGATGGCGTGGTGTGAGGAGTGCGAAATGGAAGGCACCTGGCCTCTCTTAAGACGAAGGCTGAGGATTAGAAGACGCTCAGCACTTTTGAAATCCCTCATCCAGGATGAAGCTGGCAGATGGCGAGAGCGTCAAAGAGAGCCGTGTCATTCCCAGGGTGATCATCTTCAAGCCTATGAAAAGATTCTGTCCAAAACATCTACCCTACACACACATATATATATATATATATATTCCCTACAGTCCAGAGGTCCTCTGCTATGATAGGTCCCTGCTCTCAGGTTGGGGGGAGCCGAGGACTATTCCCTGAGGCTATGCTGATTCTATTGACCTGACCGATTACTAAGTACTATGTACTTCTAAGTTTAGTTAGCTGACGAAGGCTCTTGGATGAGAAGCGAAACGTCCGACAACTTCATAGAAGTACAGATGACGGCTGAAGAAACCTTTTCATCAAAGAGAGTCTAAGCTTTCTAACGCTGTATTGAATGTTAGTGTGTAGTCTTAAAAGTCAATATTCTGTGGGTCCTGCAATTGGAGTGACAATGACAAAAGCCCTGGCACTGGAGTGGCCACATTTTTGCACGTCATCTGGCAGTGAAGGAGTGTACATTTGGCCTTTAAAAGAGTGTTCCATCGGAAGTATCGGTGTTAATTCTTGGATGGCTTCCATCAGGGGCGTTCCAAATGTGACGGCTGGTGCGTCAGCTCATTAGACAAGTTTTTTTGCTGCTGAACCTGAGCCCACGTCAAATCCAAGCCGTGCTGAGGTGACGCAGCTCCACAGAGCGTGAATCACCACAACGTGACGCCGCTGCGGCTTCATTCAAATGCGTCTTTTCAGTCAGCGACCGCATTGGAAGGGCATGAACCACTTGCTGCAGTTTGTCATCAACGCAATGATTGCGAATAGAGCGCATGCCAAAATGACGTTGCCAATGATCATCGAGCCATTTCAAAATAAACGTCGTTATTTCAAGAAGCGATGGGCTTTGAAATATGTCTTCAAAACCAATGAATTGACATTTCAGTCATGTTTTCTTTAGGAGTGTTTATGTGAAGTGGACACTTCACTCGCTACACCTGCAGCTGATCTGTGTTTGGCTCTGCTTCTGTCTTCTCAATCCATGTGAATCACTCGTCAAAATTCGAAATCAGTTCGACAAATGTTGCAAACGCTGGGCAGCTAACGGTCTTTTCCTTCAAGGAGTCGCCGCAGCCAATCAGTGTCCTCCATCTTCAGAGGTTTGATTGGCATGTTTGTTTTGGCCAAGCTTTGACGTGGGATGCCCTTCCCGACACCAAAAGAATAAGAATGAGTAGAAAACAAAATGTAGGAGCTGCAGTAAAGGCAGCCACGCTTGCAGCGCCATCTTGAAGTCAAAACAACAACAACAAAATAACAAAACAATATAACAACACAAAGACACAGACAGTCATTCAATCTTCAGAATAAGAAAGCCTTTAATAGTCCTACAATGGGGAAATGTGCAAACTCCAGCAGTAAAATTGAAAGCGGGGCTGGAAAAGAAACAAGGAGTATTGCACGCACAAAAATCATCTCAAAGAGACCTGTAGAACGGCACAAAATTGCAACATTTTGAATGACAGTCATTGTTTATCAATGCTATGAAATGACAGCAAAGCGAAGTCCCGGAAACCCAAATGTGACACGTGTCACTGAACGGGCACCGTTAGCATTGAAAGCTAAGAGTGCCTCATTGAGCGCCCGCTTCACGTTGCAGGACTTGCGGCGAGCCCGCCTGCGCTTTGTCGATGGGCGCCGGTGTGCCGCCTGGATGCGAGCTTGCCCCCGCGCTACCGCCGCCACCAGCGCACTCTACCAAGCTCCGAGCCGCTTCAATCAATGTGTCCCGGAAGCGCTTGATCCGGAAGGCATACACCAGCGGGTTGAGCGCCGAGTTGATGTGTGACATAAAGATGCCCGCGTACACAACCATCTTGGGTGTGGCGCGGCCCGGGTGGAAGAAGTCCAGGCAGTTGACGATGTGAAGCGGCAGCCAGCACGCGGCAAAAAGGAACACTACCAACGCTAGCGACTTAGCGAGCTTGAGCTCCTTCCGGTAGTAGCGCTCACCGTCCGACGCGGCCTCGGCCCGCCGGTTGAGCCGCTGGCGGATGACGCGGAATATCTCGGCGTACAGTAGCACCATGACGGCCAGCGGGACCACCACCCAGCCGAAAAAGTTGAAGTAGACCATGTAGTCCATCCTCATGACGGCGGTGAAGTGGCACACCATGTGGTCGGAGCCGCTCAGGTTCCCCAGGACGTGTCGGTTGTTCCATCCCGCCATGGGGACCAGGCCCGTCAGGAAGGAGACCAGCCAGCAGAGGAACACGGCCAGGCAGGCACGCCTCTGCGTCACCATGCTGGTGTACCTTTTGAAATCACAGACCGGAACCAACGAGATTGGGGGTGAATAGCAAAAGACGGCTGCTGTCATTTAAAGGACTCCCGCCAATGGCGGTTCTTTTTCATTTTGCTGAAAGTCTACCGTGCGCAGTGGATCCATCCAACCAAAGATATACGTCCGCTGCTCTCAAAGGTGTAAACGACAGGAGATCTCACCATTGAACATGGTGAGATCATCAACTTTTGTTTATTTACATGTGTCAATCATGTATGCAGTATAAAAAATAAATACATCCTCATGGGTGGTGTCTGTCCCCCATTTTTTAGCTCGGGTCCTCTACCAGAGGCCAGGAAGCCTCTACCAGAGGAAATTACAGCTTCAAAATTTTGTTTTGAAAGCCAAGGTTGTCTTTTCGATTGAGGGCTTCAAGTTTGATTTAGGTTTTTGGACACGGGTTAAATGATCAAATTAGAAGCAAAAATCAAAGTTAGTGTCTTAAAACAGGATGAAGCTTTCAAATGACACTTTCAAGACTGGTCAGAGTTGAAAATCAAAAGTTAGCGCTTGAACTGTTGATGTTTACAGCCATTGCTGAAGTTTCAATTTCCAGTTCCAATCAAGATTTGTCTTTGAATCCCGGCCTCGGATTTGAATTGCCATTTCATTGTGTATCAAATTGGGATTTTAAACTGGGAATTGGGACCGTTTTAAACTGGGAATTGGGACCGTTTTAAGCCTGCAGCTTTCACCAGCTATTGAAAAAAAAAAAACCAAGCCATACACTCATTTGAAACGAGTGTATGGTTTAAAATTTGGATCCAGATTGGATGTCGTGGTTTCAAGACAGGTTTCGGGTTTCATTCAAATCAGAATCTTTTTTCAATTTGTCCAAGAATGCTTGACCAGTAACTGGAAAACCCCACAGAAATGCAGCTTGCTCTTGATTCCTTTCACCTGATGGGTATCTTCACCCTCAAGTAGCGATCGATGGCGATGGCCAGCAGCGACAAGATGGAAACCTGAGTGATGATCACCAGCAGGCAGGACAGGAACAGGCAAGTGTAGAAGCCAGTCCTGATACCAAGGCTGATGGTGACGGCCAGCGGGATGACCAGGACGCCCACCGCGATATCCGCCGCCGCCAGGGACACGATAAAACAAAAGGTGGTGTCCCGCAAGGCCCGGTTCATGAAGACCACCATCACCACCAGAACGTTGCCCACCACCGATGCCAGCGCAATGGCCGCCTCCATGGCAACGTACACTGTGTCCACGTGCTCTCGGACCTTCACCTCAGGAGAGGAGGCCATGCTTCACCTCTAGGGATACAAATGGACCAAACTTCTTCCTTCCATCATGTTCTTATGTTGGAGATGATGAAATCGGGATGCACGTCTCTGTCGCTCTCTCCATGCTGGCCAGTGACTGAGGGGAGGGACACTGTTTTCTGCAGTAGTAGTTAAAATTGTGTGGGTGGGGATGTTCTCGGAGGATGTGGTCTCAGGGTCATTACAGGAAGGATGCTTTTTGGCAAGCCTTTTTCCATATAACTTTTAATTGCTGATGGATGCATTAGCGTTGATTGCTGCGCGCATACACATCACCAGAAGCAAGTGAGGCAATGTTAAGAAAGTAGATATATATATATATCTGTTATACATCTGTTTTTTCCTTTCCAAAATTGGGTATTTTAATGTATTTCTTCATTTTTTAAAATTAAAATAGACTTTATTTTCAACTATTATTATTATTATTAATACATTCAATTACTACATTTTGGGAAGCAAAAAAAACCAAGTAAATGAAAGTATCCAATGTAACAGGACTCTTGCCAAACTAAATGTTGGGTCAATCAATTTCCACAATGCAGAGTATTGTCGATTGCAGCTTGATAAACTTATATAAACAAAATGTCTTCACATATTTTATTTTGTGATTACACAAAGAACCAGCAGGAGGTGGTAGAGGTTTTGATTTACGATACCACATACACAATGAACACCCAGCATTCGTGGTCCTTTTACGATACACTACCGTACTTGCGCAGCACTTTTCTATCGGCACTCAAAGTTCTGAACACTGTGACTTTATTGACCTCAGAAACTGGGTGTTTGGTTCCTTGCTCAAGAATACTTTGACTCGAGTCAATTTAGAGTGTTCAATCATGCATGTTTTTGGAATGTGGGAGGAAACCCACGCAGGCACAGAACATGATGAATTGGCTTGGGCATCTGATTAGTTTGCCTCCTGGACGCCTCCCTGGTGACGTGTTCTGGGCATTTACTACCGGCTTGAAGCGCTGGAGATGACCCAAGGTACACCGGAGAGACAATGTCTCCCAGCTGACCTGGGAATGAATCCTGATTTTTGGGGAAGAGCTGGAAGCGTGGCTGAGGAGAGTGAAGTCTGGGTTTCCCCTTAAAAGGCACTTTCCCCGCAACCTGCAGTAGAACATGGATTGATGGATATGCCATTTTAAGCACGTAACGGCACATCGTTATTCATACTAATGCTACTTTGGTTGTTGTCCGTAGTCTGGCTGGACTGAGAGCTTTGGAGCTCATCGCCGCATGAGAGGAACCTCCGCCACATCTTCAGGTATGCCATCCTGATCTTGTGTATTTTAAAGGCATACACCACCGGATTCACAGCTGAGTTGGCGTGAGACAATAAGATGCCCGCATGAAAAGCGCTCACTGGCACCGTGGCCATTTCAAAGTAGGCGACGCAGTTCAGCACATGCAGTGGGATCCAGGAGAGGGCAAAGAGGGCAGAGAGGATCAAGACCAGGGCAAGAGAGCCTGCTAGCTGCCTTTCTTTCTTCAGGTAGATGTGAGATCTGGCCTGGGCTCCATTACCCGGCTTTTCTTTGAGGTTACCACGAATGATGCAGAAAATGTAGCCATACAGTGCCGACATGACGAGTAACGGTGTCAGGCTGCAGAGGAAGAAGTTGAAGTAGACCAGATAGGACATGGGGATCACGGCGATGAACTGGCAGACGAACAGAGAGTTGGGAGACTCTGGGGAGGTGGTGTCTTCGTTGTGCCAGCCCAGCATAGGAGCAAAACTCAGAGGCAGAGCGACGATCCAACATGCAGCAACCGCGGACCACGAATGTCTTTGTGTTACCGTCCTTTTGTACCTGGAGACAAGACAGTATGGATGTGTCAATGGTGATAGTCAAAGCAAATTGTTGTCTCTCTTTGTGTGCCCTGTGATTGACTGGCAACCAGTTCGAAAATGTAGCCCGAACACAGTTGGGATAGGTTCCAGAACCCCCCGCAACCCTAATGTGGGATAAGCGGTATGGATAATTGAATTTTCTTAGACACACACAGATGTATGAAGACTGTGTCGGCAGTATATGATTTCACTGTTACAAATTGTGTTATTTCGTCCATGTAAGCCTCTCAGTCGTACAAAAGTGGTCCATCGACCATGAGGTAA
This sequence comes from Hippocampus bargibanti, assembly GCF_051943395.1. Taxonomy (NCBI): domain Eukaryota; kingdom Metazoa; phylum Chordata; class Actinopteri; order Syngnathiformes; family Syngnathidae; genus Hippocampus; species Hippocampus bargibanti. Next base: position 107,362 of record NC_142745.1, on the reverse strand, counting down.
TCAGAGCCGGGGATAGAACATTCGCGGTAACCAGATCGAACAAAAGAGGTCATCAGATTGGCAGATGAGAGGTAATCAGATACCTTAGCGTATTAACCTAACTGAGCAGAGGTCTGGAACATATATATATATATATATATATATATATATATATATATATATATATATATATATATATATATATATATATATATATATATATAGTTCCAGCGTTACCAGCACAACTTTAGTTTGCTGATGGAGCTTTTCGGATGATAAACAGTCACTATTGTTAAAATTTAAATATCTACTCAACAAGATCACGGTAGTAATTTGGGTTTGTAATTGTCTCTTCTAAATTGTCATTCTTTGAGTTTTACGGACATTAAACAAAAATCAAAAGTCCTCCGAAAAGGCATGAAATAATTAGTTTACCTGAGTGGGACAAACACACGGAGAAAGCGGTCCAGTGAGATGGCCATGAGGGATAGAATGGAAACCAGGGTCAACAGGATGACCAGGCAGCTGATGAAGAGGCAGGCGCGAAAGGAGGTCTTCACTCTGCCGTCAACCAGCACGGCCAGCGGGACGGCAACCAAGCCCACCGCGCAGTCAGCCACCGCCAGCGACATGATGAGACAGAAGGTGGGTTGCCCGATACTTCTGCTCGTCTGCACGGCGGCGATGACCAGAGCGTTTCCCAGAACGCAGGAGACGGCGATGAGTACCTCCAAAGAGGCATAGACCACCTCGCCGCTACGCATCACGTCTCCTCTGTGGTTCGCCTTGCGGTATGTCGACTGTAGTGTCACTTCCATCTTCATCTCGGGCTTGAATCCTTTGAGGAAGTCAAGCGTGCTTCTTCCCATTTCTGTGAAGACCGACACACTTTAACCCCGAAGACTGTGAATGTGCTGCGTCAGGAAGAGGCCAGTACTTTTGGTTTGTGACTTGGCTTGAGTGCTCGGGATGAGCGAATGAATCAACGCTAAGGTGAATTCAAAGCCGTGGCCAAGGGAATTGGAGACAGACCACACCAGTGGCGGGCCGTCAGGGCCTGCAAGGTCTTCTCTACTGGCCTACAAATATCTGAATCACAGACTAATGTGAATTGTATTTTGACCATGAATTCTTATGAAAGAATTCCACATTGTCTTTCAGCTTCCTTTCATTGCTTTTCCACCGTTGTGCTGCATCCTGATGTGTGTTTTAACCAATCACATTTCAACCATCATTTGTTGCCAGGGGGAGATTTCTACCTGGATGCCTTCACAATCAGTTCTGCAGGCCCAGTCGCGCTAAATGTGGCGTCAATGTCTCTGTTGCTTTGACACTGTCAAAAGGGTGTCAAAAGAAAAAACAAAGTATTCTATGCATAAAAGAAAATGTCAGGAGACTGAAATGTACACCTTCACCAAATGTGTCATCAAAAGAACTGTACATATATAAAAGTATAAAAAGCATATTTGATATATCAAACTGTATCTAAACAACTTTGTCCATGACATGAGGCATACAGGAAGGACCAATGGTGATTGTCTTGATCTGATTTGAAGCAAAGCCACGGATGGTATGTGTGTCTGGGACCATTTTGCAAACACACACAAAAATAAAGACCTCAACTTGTACGTTTTCAAAAGTTCCAACTTTCACATCTCATGATGGTTTCTCTTCCAGTTACACTTCTTAACAAAGTGCAACAAACGAACGACTGTCACTTCTACTGACACTGGATTTTTTGCTCGAAACGTATCGCTCACGGGAAGTAAAAAAAATGTGACATCAAACGTCCAGATGTCCTTTTAAAACCTGGAATGTTTGTCTTTTTTAAATGGGGCAGCTTGATTCATTGGATACCTTTGTGGTGAATTTCATACATAAGCTAACTTCACATTCTTAAAGGCGCATTATTTAAAAATATATACAAAGAAAAGAGTGAGAGTCATTTCAACAGTTACTAAAATAAGAACACTTTGATTTGTCCCGCAATGGAGAAATTCCCAATTCACAACATTTATTTAAGTAAAATGTCTTCTTGAAACATGATCTTTATCTCTTAAAAAATGCCAAGCTCACAAGGTTCAGCAGCGATATTAGGCAGATGATGATCACAAAGATGGCGGCACAAGAAAGACGTTGACAAAGCCGGTCGTCTCCTCTCGTCTCTCCGGACATAACATCAACACAACACACTTTGCGTTCCCAATAAAGGGATGTCATAGACTGTATAGTTAGCACTTCTGGGGGAGGCTGGCGGCATTCCATAACTATACAAGCGACGACCTCACCTCGATAGCCTCCACTCACCATTATGTTTAGTGCAAAGAGAAGATGAGCTGAGTTGGCGGTATTTCCGTCCACCTTGTCATTGAGCGAGCTGTCTCACGGGCAAAGACAGTAGATTGTATAGTTATCTCAGAGGGCACGCAAACCCCACAACTATTCAATCTACTACCTCAGCCGAAACGACAGAAAGGGAAGGCAGAAGATCACGTGTCATCTGTTCATCTATGACACAAGAAAACAGCCATGTTAACAAATTCAATGCTAGTTGACAATGAAATCTTCTTTTCCTTTCGGCTTTTCACATCAAGGGGTCGCCACAGCAAATCAGTGTCCTCCATCTTTAGAGGTTTGACAATGAAATAATGCCATCAAAATCAGTATACCATCTTAACCAGGGGGGTGCAATACGTCGATTTCGATCTACCAGTTATACTATTGGTAGATCGCATGACTTACAGACCCGTATTTCATGCCTTTTTTCACCATTTTGAATTGTGTACGCCGTACGACAACTTTTATACGATTAAAAAACATTTCTGCGCTTATCGAGTCAAGCAATACTTTGAGACACTCTGCTCCCAACTTTTTTCCAGCGTTTGGTTGGGTGCTCTTACTGTCATAAAACATAATAATCAATTTGTCTTGGAAGATCAGTCCAAATGTTGCAAAGCGGACGACGCAGTGCACGGACTGGACTGGTTGCTGAGAAAATGTTGGATGGCGAGGAAAGGGATATTGCGGTGCTTATGAGCAAGGTATCCGTCGCTCTTGTGTGCACCCCCTTCACTTTGAAAAACTCGTTTGTATCTTCTTGGATGTACTCCTCAACTCCTCCCGACCAGATAAGGACTGTCCATTGTATGGAACCAGACAACAAGCTTCAGCCATCATGAGGGAGCATCTGGCAGGCTTATTGTGCGCCCCGATTTCCCTTTTCGCCTTTTCTTCCAGGCTTTTATTTTGCCTCATTGACATGCAGCTTGGCACGGGGACAATGTCCTGGTTTCTTGGAACCAAACGACCTTGAGAAAAAAAAAACAACACTGCTTCCCCATCCGTCTTCCTTCAGGCTCTGACGCAGAATGGTACATTCCAGTCCATTTAATTCATCACTTTTGTTTTGATGGCATTATCCACAAACCAGGAAGTCGCCTGTTGAGAGACTGATGTCATTTATAATGGAACAGTTTCTCCCAGCCCAGAATGTAAGCGTGAGTTTCATGTGACTCTACTTCCAAACGTAGGAGGTCTTTTCCCAATAAGTACATTTTAGCCCAATTGTTAACTAAAGTACAGACAAAACGACAACAAGAAAAACACACTTTTTCCAGACTTCTATGAGATGAATTTGCTTTATGATAAAGGCGGAATGTTCTCATCTAGTCACCTGTAAACCACAAACTACACTGGAAATGTCTTTGTTTTGCTTGAAGATTTGAAACTCACTCACTGCCAGACAATGTGCTAAATGTCTCCACGGCAGTGCCAGGGTTTTTGTCGTTGTCACTCAAATTCCACGGCTCACAGAATATTGAGTTTTAGGATTACATCAACATTTAATGCAGCGTTAGAAACCATAGACTCTCTTCTTTCACGAGCAAAAAAGAATGAATCCCTAAATGATATGGGGTTGGAGTTATTTGAGCTTGAAATAAGGGCGGCTTTACAAAATACAATGCAATACATCCATATTGGTTGATATCGTGCTTTAACAACAGCTGAAGCTGGAACAAAGCGCTAACATGAAAAAAGGGAAATGCTGCCCCTGGTGGAAAGGGAAAAAACATTGCCAGAGGTTTGACCAGTGCTTTATCAGCACCGAAAGAAAAATCAAAACCCGAACAAACTCGAGAATGGCACTCTATGTCATATTTTCAATTCCCCCCAAAATTTGGGAATGGCAGTGAATGAGTTGAGATTTTTTAAAGATAAATACAATACAATACAATACAATACAATACAGTACATATTGATTGATATAGCAAGATGGAAGCCGTCAAATGCTTTTGTTTTTCCTTGTCCGCTTGCCAGAAGAGGGAAGAAGTATCACAACATGGCGGATGCTATCCTCCAACGAGTGAGCGACTTCAAAGGGAGGCTCGGCTCGGAGTCGCGGTGTCCTCACAAAGTCGTCTGGCTTGTTTGCGGGATTACAGGCTTGTCGAGCACGACAGGGGAAGGCATCTTGAAAGAATCCAAAAGTGAGTACTTACAGGAAGGCTTGAAACGACGCCAGCGGCCTTTGACGTGTTCCCAATTTGGGCATCCAAATGGCTCCCCGTGCCTTTCGCCGCAAACCACTTGTTCCTTGCTAAGCCTTTTGTCAGCACTTGGCATCCGTCCCAGGTCGTCCATGCCTGGCGGAACCCATTTGCGTCTTTTTAGTTGTCCCGCACCTGCCTGCGTGCTTTTCTTTTTTGTCCGAGATTTCCTGTCGAGGACAATGGCGAACATTTGAATCCACCGTTTCGAGTCAAAATGGTGTCCAAGAACAATGTAAGAACAAAGTAAGAACAATGCAAACAGACGCATGACAAATTGAACCCATTTGAAGGACTCTTTGTATTCAAAATGTGTCCACCATGTTTCACCCGTCTTCTCTCAGGCGATATCCAAGACAGCTTTGATTGTGTGACGTCAGCATCAAAGAATCCTCCCTTCGTCGTCAAACGATTTAGAAAAAGAAATGGAAAAAGTTGAGGAAGAAGATCCTTCTTCTCTTCCAGGTCTGAGCTTTGTGTCTTTTTACCTTGGCGCTGCCTCGGCTCGTAAACAGTTGCGCCGCAAAGCTTTGGGCCAGCCTCCGTTGGCAGCGGTTCAACAGAGAAACGGGGCCGATGGGGGCGAGCGCTCTCTCGCTGGCTCTCCAGTCCTTCTTTTTTGTTTTCTCTCTGTGGCGCTTTGTGACGGAGCGTCGCCGGGAAAAAGGAAGTGGGCACTCGGAGCTCAGCTTCCTCGGGCGCGTCAACTTTGCGTCTCGTCTCTGACTTTCGCCTTTCTTTTTGCAACTGCGCCATAGCTGCAGGGTATTGGACAGCGGCGGGCAATGCGTATGCTACCTGGGGATTCAACCGGACCGATTGACCCCTAAATACATTGATACCTTGGCTAACGAACTTAATATGTTCCCAGAAAGTGTGTGTAAGGTAAAAGGTGTGTATTCCAAACATTAATTTCCCATAGGAAACCATTAAAATGAGAATAATCCCTTCCCAGGTCCCCATGAAACATCATTTTTGACTAAATAAGCCTTAAAACTACACACAATACACCTTATTTTATGTATAATAAATGTGCTATTGGATTGTCATGAAAGAAATAAACTGGATTGTATAATAAAGTCGTTTTATTGACCTTTGTGATGGTCGTTGATGGCTTGATGCAAAGGATAGCTTTTTGCATAAAGTGTCTCAAGGAGCTCTGGGTTGTACGTCTTAGAAGTTGTGATATTGCAACAGATGCAGGCAGACACCCTAGAAACTTCATTCATAGCTGCTTCCCTTGCTTGTATGTTCCATTCAAATCGTACAGATGGCCTGTGTGGGTTATTTGTGGAGCCTGATTTATGGGATATTTTAACCTTGCAGTCTACACACTGCCTTTGAACTATCAATAAAGTTGAAACAAGTCCAAATTTCAGTGTATTTTCTATCCATTTTCTCACCGTTTTTTTTTTCACTTTAATTTTTTTGTTTCAAGCTCTGTCGTCTCCCTGTCTGTGTGTGCGCATGTTTCTGTTTCTGTAACCCCTCCCCGCGCTCACTGCTGCGCGTGTCCCCTCCCTCCTCTACCACGGATCTTGACCAATCATCTGCGGCTTTAACCCAAGACTAGGGGCGGGGAATAGTGGGGGAAAAAGCCGGCTGCCATTTCAGGAGCTCCAAGAAGCGGCTCGTTCGCAAACGACACATCACTCATTGTGGCGCTCCGTGTGTTTACCGAAACATAGTTTGTATGCCAAGATGATATTCTCGCAAATTTAACGTTGGTAAGGTGAAAAGTGTGTTGGCTAAAGCGTTCGTAACGCCAATGCGTAACCCCAGCCTCTACTGTAGCACCTTATAATGCTGTGTGCCATATATTTGGAAATCTTTGATATTTGGAAAACCTTTTTCATTCATTGGGGGTGCGCCTTATACTCTGGTAGGCCTTATGCACCGGAAAATATCTTAGTGTATAGATCATATATTACAGTGAATGATCAGGTATTTCACAGGCAGGAGACATTGTTGCATTTTCTTGTCGAGTCTTGTCTCACACCTCCCTTCCGCCCGGACACGTTTTCGATTCAAACAAGCCTCGTCTTTCGCTGTACTGCAAATTCGGCAAACATGCATACTTTCTTTTGCATGTCTCTTGTTTGTCCTCAATATCTGCGAGTAGATGATTCACCTCAAAAGTAGAGTACGTGCCAGGAAGTGAGCTTGTCAATATGTGTCTTTTAACCAGTGGGCCGCTCTTTATATTCATCACAGGATTGACGGTGTGCCCTCATCAAGTCCTTTTCGCTGCAGTCTGGCCTCATTTCTGACCAAAAAAACTGCTGAGGTGTGCTTGCGGACCCTTATATCTTGGGGGCCTGACCCGGCCTTCTTGTTTACCTCCAAGTTGCGTATTTTCTGGAATATAAGGCGCACCTTCAACGGATGACATATTTCAAAAAAATATCATACATAAGGTGCACCGCATTATAAGAGGCACCTTCAATAAGTGACATATTTTAAAACATTTTCCATACATAAGGCGTAATGAGGCGCATGGTCAGCTTTTGAATACATCTTACCTAATGGTGCAGAAAACACGCTATGTTTTGTGGTTTTTCTTCCTTAGTTTTTTTTTCAATTACCTATTCAATTTCTGTGTGTGTGTGCGCGTGCTCGCGTGTGTGCGCGTGTGTGTTTGTGTAAGAACAAGAAATTGCAGCACCCCAATTTGTCTTCTCAAGTAGTTTTTCTTCTTGTTTGAAAATATTGACTCGTGGGCAACAGCAACATCTAGTGGAGAAAAGCGTCAGTTACACTTTTTGCTCCGCCCCAAAATCGAAGTAGTGGCATGTTTGTTTTTCTGTCAGGGGTCCCACAGAACATTCCGTTTTGGGACGACATAAACATTCAATGCAGCGTAAGACTCTCTTCTTTCATCAGAAAAAAAAAGTTAAATCCTAAATGATCTGCGATTGGCTGGCAACCAATTCAAGGTTTCCCCCCGCCTCATGCCCAGACTGCTGAGATAGGCTCCAGCACCCCCCGCGACCCTAATGAGGAATAAGCGCTACGGAAAATGGATGGATGGATATGGGTCTGGACTTATATGAGCTTGACATGAGGGCAGCTGTCCAAAATACAACGCGCATCCATATTGGTTCATATAGCGCTTTAACAACAGCTGAAGCTGGAACAAAACTCTCAAAAAAGAACAACACTTTTATTGAGTTCTCCGCCTATTTAGCCAACACGAGTAATTCTCTCAGATGGCGAGTGGCTGATTAACGTAATCCCGACTGAAGAGCCACGGGGGAATCAAATGGTGGGTGGGAGGTAGGGCTGAGGATGATGCTCTTTAAGACCAGGTCATGTGACTCCCCCCTGTGAATGTTTACAGTGGCACCTATTGTGACTCCTTGCACATCGGCCATGTCGGTTCAGCGTCACGCGGCGCGAGAGGCCTGGACGCACGACAGGTATGTTCACGTGTCATAACAGCCCTACTCATCTTTCTTTGGTCAAATGGTATCTGATCCCCTGTTGAATTTATTGTCATTGATAATGATGACTTTCTTCACTCCCAAAGAAATGTCATGATTTTCAACTGAATATCCAGACTTGGCTGTAAGATTGGCTGCCACAACTCACCCGCAGAAAAAATATCCTGTGACTAAAGTGTCTTTGAGAGTTTTGAAAGGAATTTACAAATGAAATGTATTATTATTAGTATTACTTTAAGAAACACAATGACTTAATTTCCTGCATTTTAATGAGTAAAATAATTGTCATGTTACACGACTGGCGCTCATGTGTCACACAGTAACGCATCATCAACCAAGTATGAATAGTCTTGATCTCAACAGCCGCGAGAGTGGCTGCCTTTCCAACAGCTCATGTATTTTGTTTTTCTACTTTCATTCCTTTCATCATTTTGCTGCTGCGAAATGTAAATTTCTCCACTGTGAGACTAATAAAGGCATATCCAATCCAACTTGCATAAAAAGTCCCTCTCTTTTATGGATCATCTCCTACTTTGCAATCTCGACACATCCATGCAGTGGCGAGCCGTACATTTCACACCTAGGCCTTCAGTAGTGCTACGTCTGAATCTAACCAACCCTTCATAACTATTTTATGACTATATAACCTTGATTGCAGCGACAGCTGCGACCGCAACTCATATTAAAAAATTGGTGGGATTTACTACAAGTCCACTAGAGGGTATTCCAGAAATATCCAGAAAATAAGTCTTGTGAGAAGGACCTGGTGTTGGCATCTCCAATCTGATTGGTTAAAGCAACCGTTTTATTGACCTTCTTTATTTGATGCCCCAGGGCCCGCAGAAGTGATTGTGAAGGCGTCCAGGTCGATTTCGCGCCCTGGTAACAAACGATGGCTGAACTGTAATTGGTGAAATGCTTCAATACAAAAACATACATCTGGAAGCAGCGCAACAGGGGAAAAACAATGAAAGGAAGCTGAAAGACAATTTGGAATGATTGAATAAGAATTCACACACAAAATAGAATTAACATCAGTCTGTGATTCACATATATTTAGGCCAGCAGAGAAGGCCTTGCAGGCCCTGACAGTCCACCACTGCATCCATTCATTTTCAAGATCAGGTTTCCCGAAGGCAGTGGCAGGGAATTTCTTCAGCCTATCCCAGTTCGATATCAATTCAAACAAGTCCACAAACAAAAATAGAAGAACATTTTTTGGTATTTCCCGTACTGACTGCGCGCCGATTTCTAGAAAACGCCGACTCAATGTCAATGCCACCATTGCACTTTCCAACAGAGCTTTCCAAGTGGTGTCAAACCAATAAGAGGCAAATCGCTTCGTGTCGTTGCCACGCAAACAGTCTTACAGAACCTGCTCCAGTTTGACACTTTGACCGAGTCATTAGGAGTCATTAGGACGCACGCCATAGACTCCAAAAATGACACTCGGTGATCTTGACATAGTGCATCCATCTCTTCATTTTGAACACTGCCGATCCCGTACAGAGTCGCAGGGAGTAGCTGGAGCCTATCCCATCTGACTTTGGAGCAGGAGGCAGATTATCTTGGCATCGTGAAAGAGTCAGTACGTAGCAGGAGACAGCTCGCTGGTGCAGAGGTCAAGCCAGATCTGATTGATGACATCACCTCTTTGACCGGTGACGCATTTCTTATTTTCATTTTCACAGCTCTTTTCATGTCACTTTTCACTGCAGTCTCGCTTTTACTGCGTTGTCATTCAATACTGTGAAATCCACCCTATACGTAAGGGATAAGGATCTGGTCTGGGTCACAAATGGCACCATTTTTCAAATCTTCTCTTTTTGGTGGCAGGGTAGCACAGTGAACAACTAATTTGCACTTAGCGGAGTCTAAGGTTCAATTCTGGGATCCTTTGCGGAGTTTGTATTTTCTCCCTTTGGTTTTCTTCCCACATTCCAAAAATATGCTTGGAGGGTCAATGGACCCCTTTGAGGACAAAAAGGGACAAAGACTCAATGTGATTTTTCTATTCAAAAAATGGGGAAAATTCCTAGTAGACAAATGTGTGGAAGACAAACAATGAGTCTGTTTGAGTCCACTGTCATTTGATAAATAATATGTCACCGATAGTTAAAAATACAATTGAATTGAAAATCATGTCATTAGAAAACCAAAAGTCAAAGAAGACTATTTAAAATGATACGTCTGTGTAAGCTCTCAGTCGTACAGGAGTGGTCCATCGATGAGAAGGTTTCTTCAGCCGTCATCTGTACAAAAGTGAAGGTTTCGGACGTTTCGCCTCCTATCCAAGAGACTTCGTCAGCGAACTAAAGTCTGACTGGTCGTATCGGCCCCATTTATATATCCCTAATGTCCAGACCTAGTGGTGCCGGACACAGCTATGATAGGTCCCTACTCTCAGGTTGGGGGGGGGGGGGGGGCGCGGGACCCCCCCCTGTGGCCCCACTGATTGTTCCTACATTCCTGACTAACGATTGGCCTATTACCCCCACTCCCCCCGGTATCACCTCATCAGCATAACGACCCTCATCAGCATTGCGAAAGTTGCCTAACCTGTTTTGCCTGAGCAGGCTATTGTATGAACGATCCAAATTGAACCTCACACCACCAGACCGGTTTAATGAAGGATTTTGTTGTTTTATAAGAATCGCCTCTTTTACCCCCCTTTCAAACCATCTATGTTCTTTCGCTAAGATTTTAACCTCATTGTCGTCAAATGAGTGGTTAGTAGCTTTTAGGTGCAAATGTACTGCCGATTGAGGCCCACTAGTATTATCCCTGCGATGTTGATAAAGTCTTTTTTTGAGAATTTGTTGAGTCTCCCCAATGTACTGCTCTTTACAATTTTCATTCTTACAATGTATGGAATAAACTACATTACTTTGTTTTTCATTTGGTAGCCTATCTTTTGGATGCACTAATTTTTGCCTTAACGTGTTTATCGGTTTGAAATAAGTAGGAATTTTATGTTGCCAAAGGACTCTTTGTAATTTTTCCGACACTCCTGCAATGTACGGTACTGCTACTCCTCTCCTTTTAGAATCTTGAGAATTATTGGTTTCGTTCGCTATTCTTTCTTTCTGACATTTGTTGAATGACCACTGAGGGTACCCACAGTTAGTGAGTGCTCTCCTGATATGTTTTGACTCCTTTTCTCTACCTTCAATGCTAGTTGGTATTAGTTTAGCCCTATGCTGGAGGGTTCTGATAACTCCTAGTTTATGTTGTAAAGGGTGGTTAGAGTCAAAAAGTAAGTATTGGTCAGTGTGCGTAGCCTTCCTAAAGACTTCTGTTTTTAGCGCTCTGTCCTCTTTTATAATTACTTTACAATCCAAGAAGGCTAGTTGGTTCTCTTGAATGTCCTCACGAGTAAATTTAATGTTGAAGTCTACAGAGTTGAGATGATCTGTGAAGGATTGAATTTCTTGTTTCTTAATTATGACAAAAGTATCGTCCACATATCTAAACCAGTGTCTAGGTTTTGTCCCTGGGAAGGATGTGAGGGCCTGTTTCTCCATCTCTTCCATGTAAAGATTAGCCACTATGGGTGAAACTGGTGAGCCCATAGCACAACCATGGATTTGTTTATAAAATTTTTCCCGAAATTGAAAATACGTAGTATTAAGGCAGATTTCTAATAATTGGCAGATGTGATCCGGTTTCAGTTTGGTTCTTTCATGCAGAGAAACATCCGCCAGCAGCCTCGTCCTCACCACTGAGACTGCTGCTGGGGTTGGGACAGATGTAAAGAGAGAAGTCACATCGTATGATGCCAAAGTTTCCTCAGGTTCCAATATGAGGTCTTTGATCCTCTCTACAAACCCTGTGGTGTTCTCTACGTGGTATTCTGTGTTACCAACCAACGGAGCTAAAATAGTTTTTAAATATTTGGCTACATTGTATGTAGAGGAGTCAATGCTACAAACAATGGGTCGGAGGGGGAACCCTTCTTTATGTATTTTTGGCAGGCCATAGATACATGGCGTGGCCTCTCCCGGGTATAATCTAAAATACATCTGTTTATCTATCATATTAAATCAGCTGATTTAAAATGATATGAAATATACATGTCAATTGGTCATAGTAGTTAATATCAGTAGGTTCAATAAATCCTGACTGAAGGTTATGTTTCACAATTTTTATCAGAATTGATGACAAAACTACTGAATGAATAGACCGTTGTCAAAATGCCATTACAAACACAAAATAAATGAAATACATGAACTCGGATCTAAGAAAAAGCTGATTCTATATAACCGTATAAGATTATAATTCACCATTTTAAAAATGAGAAATTGAATTCATGATTTGTGTCACATTACTTTCAGTTGCTAAAAATACGCCTTGTTTGTTTTTCCACTAACCTCTTTGTCGTCCATCCACATCACAGCGATCTGGAGGAGGAAAATTGCGCATCCTCCCCACAAATGTCCGTCAAGGTAAATTTGATTCCTTTGATTCCTGGCTGTCAATCATTGCACATGGAACATGGATAGACAAACAACCACGTCCTTCATTTAAAAAAAGGATTTTGCCAATTGTGTATTAGTTGTTTTTAGTGATTTGTAGGGGTGATTTGAATAAGACTAATTGATCGCTGATTATAAAATTATAAAATACAGTGGTGAGACCAGCCATGATGTTTGGACTGGAGACAGTGCCGCTGAAGCAGAGCTGGAGGTAGCAGAGCTGAAGATGTTGAGCTTTTCTCTGGGAGTGACCAGGTTGGATAGGATCAGGAATGAGGACATGAGAGGGACAACTCATATTAGAGGCGTTGGAGAGAAAGTCAGACTGAGATGGTTTGGACATGTCCAGAGGAGAGAGAACGACTATATCGGGAGAAGGATGCTGAGCCTTGAACTGCCGGGCAGGAGACCGAAGAGGAGGTTTATGGATGTGGTCCAAGAGGACATGAAGGTAGCTGGTGTGAGAGAAGAGGATGCACAAAACCGGGATAGATGGAGGACATTGATCTCATCTTTCTTTGGTCAAATGGTATCTGATCCCCTGTTGAATTTATTGTCATTGATAATGATGACTTTCTTCACTCCCAAAGAAATGTCATGATTTTCAACTGAATATCCAGACTTGGCTGTAAGATTGGCTGCCACAACTCACCCGCAGAAAAAATATCCTGTGACTAAAGTGTCTTTGAGAGTTTTGAAAGGAATTTACAAATGAAATGTATTATTATTAGTATTACTTTAAGAAACACAATGACTTAATTTCCTGCATTTTAATGAGTAAAATAATTGTCATGTTACACGACTGGCGCTCATGTGTCACACAGTAACGCATCATCAACCAAGTATGAATAGTCTTGATCTCAACAGCCGCGAGAGTGGCTGCCTTTCCAACAGCTCATGTATTTTGTTTTTCTACTTTCATTCCTTTCATCATTTTGCTGCTGCGAAATGTAAATTTCTCCACTGTGAGACTAATAAAGGCATATCCAATCCAACTTGCATAAAAAGTCCCTCTCTTTTATGGATCATCTCCTACTTTGCAATCTCGACACATCCATGCAGTGGCGAGCCGTACATTTCACACCTAGGCCTTCAGTAGTGCTACGTCTGAATCTAACCAACCCTTCATAACTATTTTATGACTATATAACCTTGATTGCAGCGACAGCTGCGACCGCAACTCATATTAAAAAATTGGTGGGATTTACTACAAGTCCACTAGAGGGTATTCCAGAAATATCCAGAAAATAAGTCTTGTGAGAAGGACCTGGTGTTGGCATCTCCAATCTGATTGGTTAAAGCAACCGTTTTATTGACCTTCTTTATTTGATGCCCCAGGGCCCGCAGAAGTGATTGTGAAGGCGTCCAGGTCGATTTCGCGCCCTGGTAACAAACGATGGCTGAACTGTAATTGGTGAAATGCTTCAATACAAAAACATACATCTGGAAGCAGCGCAACAGGGGAAAAACAATGAAAGGAAGCTGAAAGACAATTTGGAATGATTGAATAAGAATTCACACACAAAATAGAATTAACATCAGTCTGTGATTCACATATATTTAGGCCAGCAGAGAAGGCCTTGCAGGCCCTGACAGTCCACCACTGCATCCATTCATTTTCAAGATCAGGTTTCCCGAAGGCAGTGGCAGGGAATTTCTTCAGCCTATCCCAGTTCGATATCAATTCAAACAAGTCCACAAACAAAAATAGAAGAACATTTTTTGGTATTTCCCGTACTGACTGCGCGCCGATTTCTAGAAAACGCCGACTCAATGTCAATGCCACCATTGCACTTTCCAACAGAGCTTTCCAAGTGGTGTCAAACCAATAAGAGGCAAATCGCTTCGTGTCGTTGCCACGCAAACAGTCTTACAGAACCTGCTCCAGTTTGACACTTTGACCGAGTCATTAGGAGTCATTAGGACGCACGCCATAGACTCCAAAAATGACACTCGGTGATCTTGACATAGTGCATCCATCTCTTCATTTTGAACACTGCCGATCCCGTACAGAGTCGCAGGGAGTAGCTGGAGCCTATCCCATCTGACTTTGGAGCAGGAGGCAGATTATCTTGGCATCGTGAAAGAGTCAGTACGTAGCAGGAGACAGCTCGCTGGTGCAGAGGTCAAGCCAGATCTGATTGATGACATCACCTCTTTGACCGGTGACGCATTTCTTATTTTCATTTTCACAGCTCTTTTCATGTCACTTTTCACTGCAGTCTCGCTTTTACTGCGTTGTCATTCAATACTGTGAAATCCACCCTATACGTAAGGGATAAGGATCTGGTCTGGGTCACAAATGGCACCATTTTTCAAATCTTCTCTTTTTGGTGGCAGGGTAGCACAGTGAACAACTAATTTGCACTTAGCGGAGTCTAAGGTTCAATTCTGGGATCCTTTGCGGAGTTTGTATTTTCTCCCTTTGGTTTTCTTCCCACATTCCAAAAATATGCTTGGAGGGTCAATGGACCCCTTTGAGGACAAAAAGGGACAAAGACTCAATGTGATTTTTCTATTCAAAAAATGGGGAAAATTCCTAGTAGACAAATGTGTGGAAGACAAACAATGAGTCTGTTTGAGTCCACTGTCATTTGATAAATAATATGTCACCGATAGTTAAAAATACAATTGAATTGAAAATCATGTCATTAGAAAACCAAAAGTCAAAGAAGACTATTTAAAATGATACGTCTGTGTAAGCTCTCAGTCGTACAGGAGTGGTCCATCGATGAGAAGGTTTCTTCAGCCGTCATCTGTACAAAAGTGAAGGTTTCGGACGTTTCGCCTCCTATCCAAGAGACTTCGTCAGCGAACTAAAGTCTGACTGGTCGTATCGGCCCCATTTATATATCCCTAATGTCCAGACCTAGTGGTGCCGGACACAGCTATGATAGGTCCCTACTCTCAGGTTGGGGGGGGGGGGGGGGGGGGCGGGACCCCCCCCTGTGGCCCCACTGATTGTTCCTACATTCCTGACTAACGATTGGCCTATTACCCCCACTCCCCCCGGTATCACCTCATCAGCATAACGACCCTCATCAGCATTGCGAAAGTTGCCTAACCTGTTTTGCCTGAGCAGGCTATTGTATGAACGATCCAAATTGAACCTCACACCACCAGACCGGTTTAATGAAGGATTTTGTTGTTTTATAAGAATCGCCTCTTTTACCCCCCTTTCAAACCATCTATGTTCTTTCGCTAAGATTTTAACCTCATTGTCGTCAAATGAGTGGTTAGTAGCTTTTAGGTGCAAATGTACTGCCGATTGAGGCCCACTAGTATTATCCCTGCGATGTTGATAAAGTCTTTTTTTGAGAATTTGTTGAGTCTCCCCAATGTACTGCTCTTTACAATTTTCATTCTTACAATGTATGGAATAAACTACATTACTTTGTTTTTCATTTGGTAGCCTATCTTTTGGATGCACTAATTTTTGCCTTAACGTGTTTATCGGTTTGAAATAAGTAGGAATTTTATGTTGCCAAAGGACTCTTTGTAATTTTTCCGACACTCCTGCAATGTACGGTACTGCTACTCCTCTCCTTTTAGAATCTTGAGAATTATTGGTTTCGTTCGCTATTCTTTCTTTCTGACATTTGTTGAATGACCACTGAGGGTACCCACAGTTAGTGAGTGCTCTCCTGATATGTTTTGACTCCTTTTCTCTACCTTCAATGCTAGTTGGTATTAGTTTAGCCCTATGCTGGAGGGTTCTGATAACTCCTAGTTTATGTTGTAAAGGGTGGTTAGAGTCAAAAAGTAAGTATTGGTCAGTGTGCGTAGCCTTCCTAAAGACTTCTGTTTTTAGCGCTCTGTCCTCTTTTATAATTACTTTACAATCCAAGAAGGCTAGTTGGTTCTCTTGAATGTCCTCACGAGTAAATTTAATGTTGAAGTCTACAGAGTTGAGATGATCTGTGAAGGATTGAATTTCTTGTTTCTTAATTATGACAAAAGTATCGTCCACATATCTAAACCAGTGTCTAGGTTTTGTCCCTGGGAAGGATGTGAGGGCCTGTTTCTCCATCTCTTCCATGTAAAGATTAGCCACTATGGGTGAAACTGGTGAGCCCATAGCACAACCATGGATTTGTTTATAAAATTTTTCCCGAAATTGAAAATACGTAGTATTAAGGCAGATTTCTAATAATTGGCAGATGTGATCCGGTTTCAGTTTGGTTCTTTCATGCAGAGAAACATCCGCCAGCAGCCTCGTCCTCACCACTGAGACTGCTGCTGGGGTTGGGACAGATGTAAAGAGAGAAGTCACATCGTATGATGCCAAAGTTTCCTCAGGTTCCAATATGAGGTCTTTGATCCTCTCTACAAACCCTGTGGTGTTCTCTACGTGGTATTCTGTGTTACCAACCAACGGAGCTAAAATAGTTTTTAAATATTTGGCTACATTGTATGTAGAGGAGTCAATGCTACAAACAATGGGTCGGAGGGGGAACCCTTCTTTATGTATTTTTGGCAGGCCATAGATACATGGCGTGGCCTCTCCCGGGTATAATCTAAAATACATCTGTTTATCTATCATATTAAATCAGCTGATTTAAAATGATATGAAATATACATGTCAATTGGTCATAGTAGTTAATATCAGTAGGTTCAATAAATCCTGACTGAAGGTTATGTTTCACAATTTTTATCAGAATTGATGACAAAACTACTGAATGAATAGACCGTTGTCAAAATGCCATTACAAACACAAAATAAATGAAATACATGAACTCGGATCTAAGAAAAAGCTGATTCTATATAACCGTATAAGATTATAATTCACCATTTTAAAAATGAGAAATTGAATTCATGATTTGTGTCACATTACTTTCAGTTGCTAAAAATACGCCTTGTTTGTTTTTCCACTAACCTCTTTGTCGTCCATCCACATCACAGCGATCTGGAGGAGGAAAATTGCGCATCCTCCCCACAAATGTCCGTCAAGGTAAATTTGATTCCTTTGATTCCTGGCTGTCAATCATTGCACATGGAACATGGATAGACAAACAACCACGTCCTTCATTTAAAAAAAGGATTTTGCCAATTGTGTATTAGTTGTTTTTAGTGATTTGTAGGGGTGATTTGAATAAGACTAATTGATCGCTGATTATAAAATTATAAAATACAGTGGTGAGACCAGCCATGATGTTTGGACTGGAGACAGTGCCGCTGAAGCAGAGCTGGAGGTAGCAGAGCTGAAGATGTTGAGCTTTTCTCTGGGAGTGACCAGGTTGGATAGGATCAGGAATGAGGACATGAGAGGGACAACTCATATTAGAGGCGTTGGAGAGAAAGTCAGACTGAGATGGTTTGGACATGTCCAGAGGAGAGAGAACGACTATATCGGGAGAAGGATGCTGAGCCTTGAACTGCCGGGCAGGAGACCGAAGAGGAGGTTTATGGATGTGGTCCAAGAGGACATGAAGGTAGCTGGTGTGAGAGAAGAGGATGCACAAAACCGGGATAGATGGAGGACATTGATTGGCTGTGGCGACCGCTGAAGGGAAAAGCCCAAAGGAAAAGAAGAGGAGGAGAAGATCGCTGATTATGAAATGCCATAGGACGTTGGTCACTAATTGGCGATAGCCTGTGAGCTAGCAAATCAGTGGGTGATAGGACAGCAAAATGTGTGAAATGCGTCTTGTAGACCTCTCGGCCAAGCTCTAGGTCGCCATTCTCCCAAGTGATCAGCAAATCTTCTCCTCCCCACTGCCGGCCGGGGCCTGCTCGGTCCGACCCGTCGACGTGTTTCTACACAGCAGAAGGCTTTACACCTAAATCCTCTTAGCAACTTTGTGCCCACGGAGACGCGCTGAAACACACGCGCCCTTTCTCGCTCTTTCTTTGTCTCGTCTGAGGAGTTTCTCTTGCATTATTTAAGAAGACGTCACAACATGTCTGCAGAAAAGGTAAAGGCTCATCCACTTCCATTCATCCATTTTTGTGTCCGTCCATAGAAAATTGCCAATATGGTAAATAACGCTAACTTGGCTACGTCAACGTGAGGAAGCTGGATGGGAAGTACTCTATTAGAATGGATATTTGGTTGGCGACGACACTATAGCTAGGATCATATTGAGGTGCATTTTTATACTTCCCCTTTCATGGAGTGCTTCTTCATCAGAAATTGTTCCAAAAATCATCATTCATTTACAAGCCTCGACATCCTGATTTTCGGGTAGTTAGGCCTTTAAAAAGGATTGTGGGTAACGTTGTGTTGCACATTGTGATTCCACCACTTGGTTTGATTGGAACATGGATTTCATCTCATTAAACGTCTTTGTCAATTGTACAAGGGCTTTGTTCTCAGTCAATTACATGGTAGAACGTTTATTGGAAGTTGAAAACAAAAAGTTAAAGCCATGTAATACGGATTCAGGAAACAAAGGTAAATAATACCTTCTCGAGCAAATTAGCTTTTGCCATTTTTTTTGATGAAAATGTTTCTTCAGTTGTTTCTTCAGTTGTCATATATATATATATATATATACAGTAAAGTCTCGTTATATCGATATTCAAGGGAGTCCGAAAAAATATCGATATAACCGGGACTATCAATATATCCGACCCTGTTTGCATGTAATTTTCTCCGTGCGTGCATAGAAATAGTATCGATATAACCGGGACTATCGATATATCCCATATCGATATAACGAGACTTTACTGTATATATATATATATATATATATATATATATATATATATATATATATATATATATATATATATATATGACAACTGAAGAAACATTTTCATTTACTGTGTATGGTTGGGGGGAGCAGAGGACCATTTCTTGACGCTACACCAAATACTTCTATTGTCCTGACCGATGAAGGTCTAGGCTGGCCTGATTGCCCCATTTGCCCTGGTATCACCTCATCAGCATAACTAAGCCTACGTGGTATCAATCTAAGAAGTGTGTTCCAGATGAAATCTCCCACCACCATGGTGATTTAGTGAAAGGTTTTGCTGTTTTGTCGATATTTTTTGATGTTGTTCGTTGGATTTATGGACACAAAGTAGATGGAATAAAAAGTAAAAATGCCTCCGCCTTCCTGTGCGGCGTTGACTTGTTCTCCCCATGCCTGTGTTGTTTTTCTCTGGGTACTATCGTTGCCTCCCACATTCTAAAAAAGGTGCATGGCAGGCTGACGAGTTTTTTTGAGATTTTTGAGAAATCGGACCAACATAAATCACGTAAAGCATTGATATGATGCCCTTGCATAAATGAATTGGGAAAAAAAATGACAACTTATTTCAAAAGCAAGGAAAATAAGCAATGTTGTTAAGGGAATTTGCAATATGTGTTATGTTCTAATTTATTGACGAAACATCTAGCGTGTTTACCTTTCAGTGTAGTTACATTGAGAAAAAACCTAGCCTTGCATAAATCTGCCGCGTCTATGCAGGATGTCTCCCAATCTAACAGGATTACGTGACCTCCTTTTCTCGTGACTGGGAAAATCCGTGCCTCGTCGTTTTCATTCTTTCACATTTGGGTCAAAGTTGCAGCAAGTTGTGTCGTGTGCACCAGGTGAAGCGGCCATTCATTTACTGGCATTGTCAAATGATGACGACATGATCGGTTTGATTGAAGAACTGCTAGCAGAAGGATAGAAACCGCGCATCTCCCGTCATTTGGTGTTTGACTGTATGATCACAATCATATGATTTGAAATGTTGCTCATGTCACTTTTTTTCCTCCTTTGCATTCACCATCTGGTTCTTTGATTGGTGAGTTCATTCTTATCACGCAGACCGATGGATGATTTTCTTTATTGCTTATCATAACAATGGTTCTTACTTTTTGTATGCATTAAAAACCAATTACTCGTGTAGATTGTAATTGTAATTAACTGTGTTGAATTATTATTTTTTAATAATAATAATAATAATTCTAATTCAAAGTAGCGGGTTAGCTTCGTTTAATCAGTTACATATATTTGGCATGTAAAAAACCTAATCGCGTTCATCTAAATTTGAATCGGCCATTATTTTTTGCTGTGAATGCTTTGGCATTTTTACAAAAAGCTCTTTTTACGCGTTGGCTTCCTGTGTTTGAGTTTTTGAGGGTGGGGAAACAACTGTCAGTCACAGACTGAAACGGATATTGATTGGCCGTTATTATGTTGACGCTTGTTGAGGCGAAGCTGATAGGCTCCCATTGGAGTTCAGTGCTAGTCATAGTAGTCGTCGTACTAGTATTACTATTTGATCATATCAATGTACAGCGATACCTCGGCTTACGAACTTAATTGCTTCCCAGAAAGTGCGTGTATGGCGAAAAGTTTGTCTGCCAAACATTTATTTCCCCTAAGAAACCATTAACATTGAGAATAATCCGTTCCCAGGTCTCCATAAAATATCATTTTCGACTAAATAAGCCTTAAAACTACACAAAATGGACCTTATTTTCTGTATGATAAATGTGCTATGGTATTGTCATTAAAGAAATAACCTGTACTATATAATAAAGTCATTATATTTATCTTTGTGATGGTCTTTGATGTCTGACAGACAAATCCAATGAATAGAAGACCAAGAAGAAAAAGGAAGAGGCCAACAGCACGAGCGAGTCCAAGCTGAACGGCAGCGAGGGCAAGATCAAAAAAATCAAAATCAAAAAGAATGAGGAAGCGTCTGATGACAGTCCTGGCTTGCAAAGTAAAGGAAAAATACATTTTCTTGTATTTTTATGCCACAGTAACGATGAGAAGGTTTCTTCAGCCGTCATCTGTACTTTTCTGAAGGTGTCGGACGTTTCGCCTCCTATGCAAGAGGCTTCGTCAGCGAACTAAATTAAGTACTGACTTTAGTTTGCTGACGAAGCCTCTTGGATAGGAGGCGAAACGTCCGAAACCTTTAAAATTTGTACAGATGACGGCTGAAGAAACCTTCTCATCGATGGACCACTCCTGTACGACTGAGAGCTTACGCAGATGTAATGCCACATTAACGACTTTTAATCAGCCTGAATCTTGTCATCTAAAATCGCAGCAGATGACAAAAAAGTGAAGAAAAAGAAAGTGGACAAGAAGAAGGATGTGAGCAAAGAAAAGGACAAAGAGAGCAAAAAGAAAGTGAAAAGTGTCCCCAAAAAGAAGAAAGGTGAGGCAGTCCAAGCTTTGAATGTGATTTGCAGATCAACAAACGGATTGATTTCTCTGATTGGTCAAAATCAGCAGATTCACTCACAGACGACGAGGAAGAGGAAGACGCTGCTAAAAAGAAAAGCAAAAAGAAGACAAGCAAAGACGCTTTGCCATCCCCCAGTGCCAACAAAGAAAAGAAATCCAAATCAAAAGGTACCTGGACAAATACTTCATGTCATTTTAACCCATTCACAAATTGATTCGGGAAAAGAAAATAGGACGTTGAGCGGCATTCCCGAATTTATAGGTTTTTTTTCCCATGCTTGGGTGCCAATAAAGCTCTGGTCAGACCTCTGGCAATGTTTTTTTTTTCAAAAGGGGGCAGTATTTGCCTTATTTTCACGTTGGCCCCTTGTTTCAACTTCAGCTGTTGTTAAAGCCCCATATCAACCAATATGGAAGTATTGCATTGTATTTTGGAAAGCTACCCTCATTTCGAGCTCATCTAACTTCAGACCCACTATCATTTAGGAATGAACTCTTTTTTTTTCTGATGAAAGAAGAGAGTCCAAGGTTTCTAACGCCATCTTGAATGCTTATGCAGTCAACACTTTTCCCTCCATCTTGTGCTAATCCCGTCCAACAAGTGAAACCTATCGTGACGCTTGACTTTGCAAACATCTGCTCGCCGCCAGCGAATATCTGCAAGTCATCTCAGATATTGAAAAAGCACTTTGTCAGCTTATTTTTCCTGCCTTTTGGCCTCTTCAACGCTTTAGCTGCAGATGGGGGAAGGACCTGAGGCTAACTCGTTTGACAGACGTATTGGACGACTGCTAAAATGCTCTTCCAAAAAAAAAAAGTAATGAGGATCACGTGCTTGATTTTTATTTGTGATCCCAATTTGTCTTCATCCTTTTTAAACGATAACATTCAAAATCATCCAACATTTGAAACATTTGACACGATGGCAATGTTTAGAACATCCCTGAAAAAAAAAAAAAACACAGACATCAGAATAAAAGATACATCGGTTGAAATGGTCCATTTATATCAACATTGCCTGTTTATAAGTGTCAAATGAAACAACCAACTGCATCTACTGTTAGCATTTTCTACATTTTGAAAAAAAAAGGAGTTTAAAAGGAAATCAACAGGCGTGGCATAAGAATAAAACGTATTGTATTGTATTGTATTGCATCAAAATGTGATTTGTAGCCCAGCGTGACTTGAAGAGAAATAATCGTCATGAGATAATTTTTTTTCCGGATCCTTTTTTTTCCATTCATCTTATGTCAAAATAAAAGCTTGAAGGAAAACAAAAGTGGTCAGAGCGGCCAATGAAATCCTTCTTTTCTTTTGCGTCCCCAGAGGACAAGGATTGCGATGGAAAGGAGAAGAAGTCAAAATCCAAAGAGAAAGACAAAAAGAAGGAAGCGGCGTCCCTGTTCCAGATAAACAGCAAAGATTCAAAGGGCAAAAAGAAAGGTGAATTAAAAAACAAAACAAACAAACACAGCCGGTGATTTCCTGCAATTGACAGCTCACCTTCCTTTCACGAGTGTTCATTTTGCGGAAAGTGAAGTGAAGTCAACGCACATGAAATTGCCCTCATTGATATTCTTCATCACACCCCACCAAAGCGGCCGGCAAATCGGAAAGTGACGACAGTGAGGAGGAGGCCAAGTCGACAAAGTCCAAAAAGAAATGGGCCGCCAGCTCCACATCGTCCCTTTTCCAAACGGCGGGAGACAAAGAAAAGAAGAGCAAGAAAAAAGGCAAGCTCACCTCGTGTGTCCAAAATCCTTTTGGAAGATTAGCCAGCGGCGGGCCGTGGATTTCATGGCTAGGCCTTCAGTCGTGCTATGTCTGAATCAATCCAGACTGAAAAAGGGCTTGCCTGATTGACTAAAAGTCCACTAGAGGGTAGCATTAACCAGGAAATGACTAAGCGACCTTTCTTAATGACGTCCAATTTCTTTTCTTGAAAAGTCCGTCGTGAAAATGGCTCACGGCTAGTGATAAGCTAGCCGTGAGCCATCAAGAATGCGTCGGTTCCACTTTTGGGTTGCCGACTCCAAATCTGATTGGTGAGAGCAACTGATTGATCGACACGTTTGATGCGACGGGGCCTGCGCAACTGATACTGAAGGCGTCCAGGTTGATTTCTGACCCTGGTTACAAATGATAATTGGATGATTGGTTCAATGCTTCAATATAAAAACACAGCATGGGAAAAAGAATGAAAGGAAACTGAAAGACAAGCATTAACGGAGAAAATATAATTGACATCATTCCGTGATTGCGATATTTTTAGGCCAGCAGAGAAAGCTTTTCAAGCCACGACGGTCCGCCACTGATAGCACGCAGCAGTGATTCCAAAAATGTCTTTTTGTTTCAGCAAAGGCAGCCGACAGTGATGATTCGGAATCAGAGAAAGAAGACAAATCCAAAAAGAAGAAGGGCAAAGGAAAAAAGAAGAAGGTAACAACAAAATGAAGAACCTGAAATGTCCTTTTGGCCCACAAAAATTAATCCCTTTTTGCGAGCAGGAGCGAGCGCCGTCACCTGAGATTGAATTTGATAACTTGGAAAGGTTTGTGATGGAGCCGGCGCCTCAAGGCGCCACCGTCAAATGCAGAGTGACTCGAGACCAACGAGGGATGGATAAGAGCATGTATCCTCTTTACTTCCTTCATCTGGACAACGACAAAAAGGTCATTCCGATTACTACATTAAAAAAATACACACACACACACACACATAGATCGATAGATCGATAGATAGGTACTGTGATCCCTCGGCTTCACTGTATTTCTAAATCAAATCTTTTCTGTCAGGGGTCACTGGACCTAAAACGCTTGCAAACGTTATTTGTTTTGTAAAGGTGACATCGTGAATATTTTGATTCTGACCAATGAAAATTGTCGTTTTTTTGCAGACATTTATGTTGGCTGGCAGAAAGAGGAAGAAAAGTGCCACCTCCAATTACCTCATTTCCATCGATGCCACGGATTTGTCAAGAGGTGGTGATAACTTCGTTGGAAAACTCCGGTACTAACCACGGCCATTTATTCAAGGATGCATTTCCGTACACTGCAGGTCCAAGCAGCCCAAATCGACTGTGTTTTGCGGAGTATAAGGCGCACCCAAAAGCCATCATTTTCTTCCAAAGATGTGCCTGATATGTGAAGTCCTATTGAGCCGCAACAAGTCTCGCAACTCTTGTCAGCAGCGTTCCACTCCATTTCCCCCTGTAGCGCCTTTGACTGCGGTGTGCCTTATAGTTGCAAAAAAATTGTCTATTTATATATTACCTTTTTCATTCGTTGATATACTCCAGTGTGCCTTATATATGGAACAAGTTTGAAAATACACTATTCATTGGGGCTGTGCCTTATATTCTGGTGCGACTTATACACCGGAAAGTACAGTACGTGTACAGACGCACACGTACTGTACTTTCCGGTGTATAAGGCGCACCAGAATATAAGGCACAGCTTAGCAACAAGATACGGTCCGAACGGTCGTTCGTAAGGTGAATTCGTCCGTGAGTTGCTTCAGTGCTATATTTTGTGTGGAATGTATGTTTAATAATACAAATGTCAAAGTTCTTAGCACGCTGGAGATACTTTTACACACTCGGGCACTGTGTCAAACTGGGCTGAAGAAGCCGGTTGTGGGATGGATTGCCGGGCGAGCTCTCGCAGCGCCTCACGTCGGTATTAGCGGCGGAAAGAAGCACTACTCGCAAAAAGGCGTGCGATACTAAATGGAACTTGCAGCATCTCTGGCCGAACATTTTTCGACATACCCGCAAAAATGTTTGTTTGTACCGTTGTTCATAACTTGAATGTTTGTAAGTAGGGGAGCGTCTTTATTCCCATGTAGCATATCTCACAAAAGTGAGTAAACCCTGACATGTTGTTACTGGGATCCTCTTCACAAAGTGCAAATCCATCCGAAATGAAGAGCAAACCAAATGCTGCTTCCACATTTTGCAGGTCAAATTTAATGGGCACCAAGTTTACCGTCTTTGACAACGCTCTCAATCCGGAAAGGGCACTTCCAGACATGTCCAATGCGCGGCAAGAGTTAGCCGCAATCATTTATGTGAGTGATGAATAAGCTTTGAAAATCACCACATTTGATCGTGCAGAAATGGAAATGTCCGCTTTGCCGCTTCAGGAAACCAATGTTTTGGGGATGAAAGGGCCCAGAAGGATGTCAGTCATCATTCCAGGCATGGACAAGGACAACCGGCGGGTTCCACTTCGACCCAGAAATGTGAGCTGCATTATTGACCTGCACCGGCGCAAGTCGATGACGATTAGCGCACGATGAGCTACGTGATCCGCACCATATAAGACATACTTGGGTTGAAATAGCTCAAGAAACAAATGGACTTCAACAGCAATTGAAAATGCTCGGGTTTTCTTCAGATGTTTGAACTTTGGGCGTCGGCCATCTTGCCTTAGCGATATCGAGCCATAATCACCTCGCATTTGTTTCGCTGCGTTCCAAAGTCATCGTCACCACAAACTGCAGAAAATATTCATTTACCCGTGGTGCATTGCAGTATGGACTTCCAAAATGGCGGATGTTTGCCATATGGAGCCTGAGAACAATATATGATATCATTTACTTGCTAGGACTATGACGGCCTGTTGATACGCCACCAAAATCGAAGGATGGAGAATTTGATTGAGCTTCACAATAAGACGCCTGTGTGGAACGAGGAAACGGCATCACACGTGCTCAACTTCAATGGCAGAGTCACCCAGGCCTCCATCAAGAACTTCCAAATCGTCCACAGCAAAGATTGTGAGTTCTCGTCCGACTACTTTCTCCTAAACACTTACATATTTTCCCACTTACGTTTAGTTACCTCATCATGCGCCTCACTTACGCACATGTATGGTGATGTTAGATACACCAATCTGACATTAAACTGTCTGTGGTTTTATCTATCTATCTATCTATCTATCTATCTATCTATCTATCTATCTATCTATCTATCTATCTATCTATCTATCTATCTATCTATCTATCTATCTATCTATCTATCTATCTATCTATCTATCTATCTATCTATCTATCTATCTATCTATATATATATACACATATGTTTGTATGTATATACACACATATGTATGCATGTGCGTGTGTGTGTGTATGTGTGTATATGTATGCATATGTATGTATTTGTATATATGTGTAGAGTACATAATGTTTTTAATGCATCTGGTTTTTCAGTGGACTACATTGTGATGCAGTTTGGCCGAATTGCTGACGATATTTTCACGCTGGACTACAAGTACCCCATGTGTGCGGTACAAGCCTTCGCCATCGCCCTCTCTAGCTTTGATGGGAAAATTGCCTGCGAATGAGTCCCAGTTGTTACCTTTGGGGATCCGATTCATTATACACGCGCCTACACGCACTCACACACATGCGCACACACACACACACACACACACACACACCTGTCAGAACCTCCCTAGCCTTTGGATATGCCGTGGGACATTTATTAGTTATGTGCGCTGATAAGAAATGACAGATGTGTGAACGTGACAATAGCTGCTGTTGTTCCCGCCCTGCAGGAGTTCAAAGCAAGCAAAAGATGGGCTCTCACTGTCGTTAGCGCTTTGTAAAGTGTTATATAAACCAATATCTATCTATTGCATTGTATTTTGGACAGTCGCCCCCATTTCAAGCTCATATTACTCCAGACCCATATCATTTAGAAATGAACTTTTTTTTTCTGAGGAAAGAAGAGAGTCTAAGGTTTCTTACGCTGCATTGAATGTTGATGTCGTCCTAAAAGTCAATCTCCTCTGGGTCTTAGAATTGGAGTTTCAATGACGAAAACCCTGTCACCGGAGTGGACACGTTTTGGCACAGCGTCTGCCAGTGAATGAGTTCACTGAAATGACCTGTCTCAACTATTCACCAGTGGAATCAGTCAAAGAAAAAGGGCTTCTGTTAGGATGTACGCAAACCGCTTTATCGCTTCTAGCTACTGTATAACAAGAGACGGGTGGCTCGGCATCTTTACTGTCCTCTAGAGGAAGATCATTGATTTGTTCTGCCGCTCACAATCATCGCTAACATAGAATATTGTCAACGCAAAAAATGATATCAACACAATTTGTCGAGATCAACCGCACGATACGATATGACTGATGATATTGTATTCAAAAAATAGCTCAACGTTAACTTTTGTACATAGCCACTGTCATGACCAAAAAATAGGCTTCGCCATTGAGCTAGAATTGCTTCAAATGGTCCACAGCGCCGTGGTTGAGATCAATATTCCGTGAAAATACGTTTGAATAAAATATGTCAAATCAATGTCCTTCATGTGTGTCAGCTTTGATTCTGTCATTTCTCAACCAATGTTACAACGAGTATCATGACTTGAACCAAGAGGGTTGCTCTCCTTGAATGAGGGCCTTGTTGACGTTTGAGATTTCTATCATCAAGGTTTTTGTTTTCCAGATATGTTCTGCGTTTAGTCGGCGGCTTGCAGATCATCTGCCAGGTTTTTTTTGGAGAGGCCCCGAAGCTGCGCTCCAAATGAAAAACCCGTTTGAGGCGACAGCTCCAAGTGAGAGGAAGGTGTGTATTCTGCCTCAACCTGCTTTTCGGCAGTTGTCCAAACTCGCTGCTTCAATCAATCAAGCCTTGAAAGCTGCTGCCTTTTATAGGATGGACGCTCTTAAAAGGAGAGTTTTTCCTCAATGCCACTGCTATTTGTCTTTTTCTTTTCGATGTTCTTCAGGTCATCTTTTCAAATTATTTGTCCAGGCTACGGAGGAATGATTCCTTTTAAAAATGCTTGCAACCATGTTGTTAACCAAAAGAAGGAGCTGTTGCAGAAGGAGAAGTCATTGATGGGCTGCTGTCGTTTCTTTCCCCTAAAAAACAAAACAAAACAGGACAAAACAGAAACATTACATTTTTGAATCTTTCCGCTTGAAAAAGACAATACATGCAAAGTTGTGTGTATACTTTTTTCCACATTTTAACAAATAACATCTCGAAACACTTATCCGAAAACATCATTTTCCCCAGTTGTGCTTCTAATATCATGTCAATGAAAAGAAATAGGGTTTTTTTCCTCGAAAAGGATAGCATCAAGGTGTCATGGTGATCGAACCTTTTATGTTTCAAAGTAAATGATGCGGCAACACAATTAAAGAGATGTGATAATATTCATTGGTTTATCCCTTGTGAAAAATGATCAATATTACAATTTACTGAGTCACAGTAGTTGCCTAGGTATTCGTTTGATGACGGCATTGTTATTATTAATCCATGATGATATTTTTTACTCGTTGATATGATAGCATTATTAGTTGGTATGATCGCATTAAGATGAAAAGCAAATGAGTTACAGTCAAAGTTAGTGGATGCTCTCTGTCCACATATAAATCAAGCCATATCAATAAAAACTTTGATATAGTGTATTTTTACATGAGTAACTCGTTTTTCACAAAATTGTACATGATTTTTGGTAGTTTTTGGTTAAAAACAAAAAACAAAAGTGAGAAGCCATTTTGGAGCCATAAAGGCCGGATCTTTTTTGCGAGCCGAGCCAAAAGAACCGGCTCTCTGAAAAGAGCCGGAATTCCCATCACTCGGACTGGATGGTATCGGATCCCCTTGGCGGCAGTTGGTCAAAGTCCCGCCCTGAAGTGTGTTGATTGACACACACCAATGGCTCTTCGGCGGACGTCTTTTTTTTTCTTTCTTTCTTTCTTTTCCTTCCCTCCCTCCCTCCCTCCCTCCCTCCCTCCCTCCCTCCCTCCCTCCCTCCCTCCCTCCCTCCCTTCGCCTTCCAGTGTAGTGCGTTGATTTCATACCAAAGTCATACTTAACATTCCACTTCTACTGTCAAAGCTCCGGAGAAAATATTGTAGCAAAACAAGGGCGCCGGAATTGGCCCCCCAAAAAAGTCTGGATATTAAGCAAGTTTTTGTGTCGGGAGGAGCACGTTGGAACAAGGTAAGTTTCCACGTAAAATGCTTCTTCTGAGCACCGAGGCTTTTTTTCCTCCCTCAACGCTCTCTCGCTCGCTCGCTCGCTGCTCTCCCTGCGTGAAGTTTTCGGATCATTGTCATTTTTGACATTTTTCCGCCGAGCGGGAGGGAAGGGAAGGGAAGGGAGGAAGGAAGGAAGGAAGGAAAGGAAGGAAGGAAGCAAACGCCAGTACTGCTGTTGCTTCGACTCTTCTGTCAGTGTCCTTTTTCTTGCCGGGGACTGGGATGTTTCCTGCGGGGAAGAAGCACCACCGACAAGCTTCGGGGGGGGGACGCCACAGACTCAAGCGACCAAATCAAAGAGCTTCGTGATTGATGCCCTTTTGACAGCGAGCGAACAAACGCAGCAACCGACATGTGTGTTTTGTGTGTGTGTCGTTCCACGCAGCGATTCCAGCCAACCAACAGAGCACAACCGTTGGGGAGCCACTTGATAGGCGACCGCTTGCCTTTGCTGGCTCGGAACTCTGCGTTTGCTGAGGTAAGACATTTTTTTGGACTCTGTTGCTCTGAAACTTATCATGTTGCTAGAGGACAACGGACACATTTTAAAAGACGCTCAAAATAAAGTCTGTCTATCTATCTATCTATCTATCTATCTATCTATCTATCTATCTATCTGTCTGTCTGTCTGTCTGTCTGTCTGTCTGTCTGTCTGTCTGTCTGTCTGTCTGTCTGTCTGTCTGTCTGTCTGTCTGTCTGTCTGTCTGTCTGTCTGTCTGAAATAGATTTCTTGCTACAAGTCGGGATTGTGAACATTTTGTCTCGATCAGATCCAATTGAATCCTGGTTCAGATACCCGATGATGCTCAAGAAGATTATCGGTGTTCATTTTAAAATGACACGATGTCGCCATCCAAATCAAATGTGATCCTTGCTCGACCTCCTGACCATGCACGTTTTGTCAATATGAGACACAATTTAACGCTGGTTGAAGGGTCCGATTTTGCCGAATGGGATTTTTGGCGTTAACTTCACGTCTCTCTAATTATCCATATACGTGGATGACTCTCTCTTTGGGAATGCTTGTTGTATTGGATCGGATCTTGGTATACACTGCAGTATATACCAAGTCCAATTCTATTTCAACATCTTCATCATCATCTTTTTTTTTGGATTGGTGGTGTAAAATTCAAGTTGAATTCGATTTGGATTTACTTCGAGAAGACAGAACAACTTGGATTTGATTAAATCGTGGTTTTAGAGCCTGGGATTGTAGGTGTTAAATTCAAATGGGATCAATGCCTGACCCCGCATACAATTAATTATCTCTCAATATATTGGATTGGATTGGATTGGATTTGCCTTTATTAGTCTCGCAGTGGAGTCTACCAAAGATTGACTGGCAACCGGTTCAGGGTGTCCCGAAGACATCTGGGATAGGCTCCAGCACCCTCCACAATTCTAATCAGGATGAAGTTGATTGAAAAATGAACAAATTAATGATTGAATGTCTATTTACAGTATATGGCAATGTCATTGTTAAATTCAAATCATGATTTCGTTTGAGCCAGAAGGGGAAAAAAATAAGCGTAAAATAGGATGGTTTCCCAAAACTCCAAAGTAGATTAGAGCTGGTTTGCATTTGGTTGATACATGATACAATTCTGACCCGCATATTTCGTCTGGATCTGATACAATTTAACTGGTGGCTTTTGGTAGTGTAGTGAATTGGATTGTCTGTCTGCAATTCAAAGTGGACGTGGTCTGTGTCTGACCTGCATCCACTTTATGATGACCTACTGAATGTGGATCAGAAATGAAGTTTGACATTCAGATGGTTTGAAATCCATTGAGTCAATTCCAATTCCAATTACAAATTGGAAAACGTCTTGTTGTGAATAAAGTTTCATCTTACACCTTGTGAAACTCTGATTCTATCCCAAACGGATACTATTGAGCATACTGTACCTTGAAGAACTTCATCCTGCTAAATGGAATCGTCAATCGGACCTGTGAGTTTGCTTTGGTGTTACAACACTGCGTACACATAGCAAACTTTGTCTTAACTCTTTCCCTGCCATTCACAAATGTCGTCGAGAATTGATAATATCACGTCGAGCGCCATTCACCAATTTGTTCGAGTTTAGTTTTTTTCATGCTTGGGTGCCGATAAAGCGCTATCCATGCCTGTCTCCCAATCTTCCAGAAAGTAGAATATCATTCTGCAATAAGCTATGTCCAACTCTCCATGACTATGCTTTTGTTACGCAGAAGTGATGAATTATTGTGGTCCAATTTGTTGTCCCCCCCCCCGTAGCCAAACTAGCACGTGTGTTTTCACACTGTAAAGGTGTATAAAAGGAAGGGTCACATGTTCAATAGCAGAATGTTTGAGAAGCCATCGAATGGGGTTCTTAGGGCCATTAGACGTAGCTCAACAAGGAATGTCACCTCACCCAATAGCGGCTTGTTGCTTTTTTCTTGACACCAGCCAAACGTTTATCCCGGGTGGTTCTTTGTTTTTCTTCTTCTTTTTTTTTTTAACCATTTGCAGTTAAAATCACAGGTTTGACACAAACGATAGAATGTCGTCTATCGGGTTGTCAGCAGCTGACCCGAAGAACCTGTTAATGTTTCGGTTTGGGCGCCTCATCGTTACAGACTCATTATGTTTTTTCCATTAGCTAGCTGGCTAGCTATTAGCTGTCTAGCTGGATGGCTGTTAGCTGTCTCGATGTTGGCTATCTGGCTGTCTATTCACTATTTATTTGCTATCCATTAGCTAGCGAGCTTTTAGCTGTCTAGCTGACTGGCTGTAAACTGTCTAACTGGCTATATCTATTAGCTATTTATTTGCTATCCATTAGCTAGCTCGCTAGCTCTCTATCTATTTGAGTTATTTTGGGGTTGAGTGAACGCTGGCCCATGTGGCTGCTGTGACTGTAAAGTGACCTTGAAAGCTTTGAAAGGCGCTTGAAATAAAATGTATTATTATGATTATTATAAATGATCAAAATGGTGGGGCAGGGGGACAGATTTGTATGTCTGTCGGTTTTAGCTTCCTTCATTTTCTGGGCCGTTATGGCTGTTGCTTATCCATCATTCAAAAGCCGATCTTTGGGCAAACAAAGTTGGGCTCTTTAGTACAACACACAAAATATGATCATTTTAGGTCATAATTTGGTATCGCTGGTCATTCAGATATCTTATAGATAAAGGGTTCAGATATCTTAAAACAAGAACTTATATGTGTGGGAAGTGCTTAGTGACAATCTGCCATTTTTTTGCCATCCTGATTGGCGACTGCGGACATGTGGAAGTGATGTTCTTAAACGCAAACGAGCCGAGCCAAACATTGTTGTCCGGCCAAAACGTGACACGCCAAGAAGATGCTTTCTATGAGATGCTGTAAGGAGAGAAAACGAATCTGTAAGCCATTAAAGATTTTTGCTGCTCTGACAGATTTGCTCCATTGTTCTTGAGCATTTTGAAGGGTTGAGGCCTCCACGTGTTTCTACAATCGTTGCCGATTGAGCTTGTGCGAAGGCAAGGTTTGTTTTTTTCAACTCACGCCATATTATTTTGCTCATTAAAATGACTTGAGAGTTGTTGTCGCCTCAAATAGTATATTTGCCTTATTTCTTTTTTTTGTCTTTAACGAGCAAACTCTCTAACCCTCCGACACCCTTCCTTGCCGTTCCCAGCTGAATTCCTTCAGGATGTTTATCAGCTGCTCAGAGATCGCATTTTTTTTTGTTTCTTGAAAAGCACCCCAAATAAATTGAAAGCATCTAATGTCGATTTTATGGAAGACCCTGGACTGTATCCTGTTTTGGATGCTAGGCTGTCAATCGTTTGTTAGCGGCGATTTGTGTTAAAATCCAAAGAAGAAGGGTAGAAAGAACCCAGGGCCCCCATTTATTGATATATTATATTTGGAAAACGTTTTTCATTCATTGAAGGTGAATTGGCAAATAGGGAAAATCCATCTATTCATCTTTATAGCTATGTAGCTAGCTAGCCAGCTACATAGCTACCTGTGTGTGTGTCAATTTATGAATGGCTTCTGTTTATGTGAATATTGTTTGCTTTTGTAATGCTAACAAGTACGTATCAAGATCAAATTTGACAAAAAAGAAAAATAAATCACGAGTTTGGCATATTATTTTTATTTTATATTATATTTAGAAAATCTTTTTTATTCATTCAAGGTACACCTTATACTCATGTGCGCCTTATACAGGTGACCCAAAAAGATGTTTAGCCATGTGGAAAACATTGCTGCAGTGAGGGACTCAGTAAGACGCATCTTTTTGGGTCACCCTCTCGAAAGAGGAATGTGTCAAAGTGATTGACAACTTTGTCAGACCAGTACAGATTTGCTTGCAACCAAATGGTCGACATTTGGAACACATCTTGGGAAAGCCATCAATTGTCTAAAAATAGACAGAAATAGCTGAAACTCTGCGGAATGGTATTCCATAAACCAAATAATGTGTGGTTGTAATTGGAAAGAAATAGCTTATTAATCAAAGCCACAATTGAAAATGTCACGGGTATGCATCTTTTTGGGTCACCCTGTATGGATCAAGTTTGAAAATACACCATTCATTGAGGGTGCGCCTTATACTCCGGTGCGCCTTATGCACCAGAAACTACAGTATTCCCATGTACCATATCTCACAAAAGTGAGTAAAGCCTGACAGGTTGCTACTAAGATCCTCTTTAGAATCAGAATCAGAATCATCTTTATTGGCCAAGCATGTCGAACACATAAAGAATTTATGTCCGGTAGAACACGCTGCACTAGTATCATCATCCAAAAACTGCAAAGAGGCACTATACAGTTCTATTTGGGTTAGGTGCAATACATATCTATTGGTTTATATAGAGCTTTAACAAAAGCTGATGCTGTAACTAAGCACAAACGTGGAAAAAAGGGCAATGCTGTACCCTTGTGGAAAAGAAAAAAAAACATTGCCAGAGGGCCATGGTCAGCGCTCTATCTGCACCCATGGATGGCGCTCTGCGTCATATTTTCAATTCCCGAATACATTTGTGAATGGCAGTTCAAATGATTCTTTTGGCGCTGTTGATCGGAGTGGAAATAACTGGCTGTGAGTATGCAAGTGTGTTGGGTGACTGTGATAAGCGTTGTGGGTTTCATGAACATGCGCGCATGCGCACACCAACTCACAGTGTGTCACACTCCAGTTCTGCTGACCCAAGGGCACTCATGTGAAACCACTTTAATCCCCCCCGTTCAGGCTGTTTGGGTTGGGGGAGGATCTCCCGCTGTGTCTCAGGAGTATTCATCTTTGTTGCTCTTATTATAACAGTGCGCGATTGTCCAAAATGTTAGGCTTGTTCTCAATAGGCCCATATTAAGTGTGCAACAAACTGGGCTCAGAGATCCCTTGATGAAAATGCCTTTTCACCACCAATCCTCCCCTCAAATCCCCGTGCAAACGAAGCTATGAGCCTTGGCGGCAGGTAATCGCTTATTTTGCCCCAAATTTTGAATGTGAGATTAATCCACTGGCTGCAAGGCTAAGCATGTCCTGCAGCATTCACACATGATGATTCGTAACCGCTCTTAGCCACGAAATGACCAATCCAGACATGATTGGTTTCCCTCTGCTACATTCCCTGGAATGTTCCCGATTTTTTTCCCCCTCCCTGAATATGCTGATTCAGGCTTTCAGGAGAAAAACACTAGATGAAGATGAAAAGTAAGAACAGCAGTAAGACTAGTGCACTGGACGCTTCACTGCCTGTCGGTCTTTCCTTTCCAGATGGGTAAATGTTTCATAGTTAGTCAAAGGATGACGATTGGAAGGTGATCAAAGTCAGTGTTTGTTTCCCTTACTGGACAGACTCTGATCCACTTTAAACGGCCTGTAAAAACTGGGGACTTCATCACAGCCATCCATTTTCTTCTCTTGGGGCAGAGTCTTGATGAGGGATACCCAGACTTCTCTGTACCGAGCCCAGCGGTTCGTAATCTTGTTGGAGGCACCGAACCCCACTAGGTTCATCTGCTCATTCATCGAACCCTTCTTTCAATGACGGTGTCCACTAACTGCACTCTACCTCTGCGGCGCAGGATCCACTGACCCCGTGAGACCGACTCACCGAATCCCTAGAGTATGATCTGATCAAACACAGCGTAAGAACCACTAACCTAGCCACTTTGCCTAGTTCTTCCGGATGAATCCAAGTCTCGGCAAGAGACGGAGTCTCTTTGGCCTGTCCTGGGTTGTCTTCAGTGTCTCCTCTGAGTCAGATGTGCCGTGAACATGGAGGCATCCTACCCCGATACCTGAGCGCCGACGGTGAGAGTAGGATAGTAGACTGACCAGTAAATTGAGAACTTTGCCTTTGAAGATCAGCTACTTCTTCACCTTGACAGACCGATACAGAGTCTGCAGATGCTACACTGATACAGCTGTCAATGTCCCACTCTATCCTTCACTCGTTTGTGATGCTTGAACTCCACTTGGGGCAGGATCTCATTGCTCGACTTGGAGGGGACAATTGACCCTTTTTCTGACAGAAAGCCATTTGATGGCTTCTTTATCCCAACCGCTTCACACTCTGCTACCAACTGGTCTTGGTGCAACCAATGGCATCACACCTTCTGCAATAAGCAGAGGATCACTCGTGAAACCATACGTATGCTGTATATGTATAGGTATGTTTGTGTGTGTGTGTGTGTGTGTGTGTGTGTGTGTGTGTGTGTGTGTGTGTGTGTGTGTGTGTGTGTGTGTGTGTGTGTGTGTGTGTGTGTGCGCGTACGCCTCTCCCTCTCAGCTCTGATTGTTTCCTGAGCTCTGCGGCAGATAGGAAGTCAGAGGAAGTTATTGCAGGATCTGAAGCAAATTTATTAGGCCCATACACGCACTTACGAGGAGAAGGAGGAGGATGGTAACACGGTCTCAATTTTTGCATATTATTTTGGAAAACGTCGAGCAAAAAAGTCCTTTAAATATCACTGGGACGGGGCGAAAGCCGTGTTCATGTCACAGAGCAGTAAGCTAAAATGTTTTCTTTCTCCTGTAATACGACCTTTGAAAGCAGCTGCTCCTTTCGCCTGCCAAGTCCTGTTGTTTCCCTTGTCAAGTGTGTGTGTGTGTGTGTGTGTGTGTGTGTGTGTGTGTGTGTGTGTGTGTGTGTGTGTGTGTGTGTGTGTGTGTGTGTGTGTGTGTGTGTGTGTGTGCGCGTGTGTGCGTGCGTGTGTGTGTGTGTGTGTGCGTGCGTGCGTGTGTATGTGTGTGTGTGTGTGTGTCTTGTACTTGTACTTGTGTGTGCCTCGACTGGGATCACCACCTTATCGTGGTGAGGCACTTTGCGCGTCTCCGTGACCCCGAGAGCTATGTCGGCTGGAGTCTTGTACTCCTGGCAGGGTCACCCAAGCCGAACAGGTCGGAGGGTAGAGGCCAGACAAAGAGTGATCCCAAATCCGCACCCGGGGGTAGGCGTAGGCGGAGTCCAACAGATCGGACCACCGGCAGCCCCTTGCAACCGCACTCACCTGAAGGTCGTCTCGAGTCTTCACTCTTGCCACTGGAATACAGTGGGTGCGGCCAAGTATGTGGGGGAAGGAATTGCGCGCCCCGTCCCTCACACTAAATCCACTAGTAGCGCAGGTTTCAGCTTCCACCATATAAGTCCACTGGCGATAGGATAAAGTGACGGGGGCAGGTCATGGATGTGACTGGAAGCTTCTAGCTTGATTCCTACACAGGGGCGGTACAGGATTGATGGTCGTTGCGAAGATGGGATGGAGCAACATTATCCTTCGGCAGCATCCTGTGCGTCTGAGCAGCCCTATTCAGGGTCCGCACTGCTCACCCCTTATAGGGGAAGGGTCTAGAAAAGGTGACCTAAACATTGCTTGTTCCACCACACCTGGGTGGCCCACCGCAGCCACCAAGGCATCCCCCCTCTGCGGTCGAAAACGAAATATAATCAAACCCATGACTATGAACCTGGCTTCCTGGAATGTTCGCACCCTCCTCGATGCTCGAGACGGGATGGAGAGACCTCGGAGACGAACTGCCCTCATCGCACATGAGCTGAGAAGGTACAACATCGATATTGGCGCACTCAGTGAGACTCGGTTCTCAGGCGAGGATTCACTCACAGAAGTTGGTGAAGGTTACACCTTCTTCTGGAAGGGTCTCCCAGAGAATGAGCGAAGACTCCATGGAGTTGGCTTTGCTGTGAAAAGCAGCTTACTCAGTAACATCCCTGAGTCCCCCCAAGGCATCAGTGAACGGCTTATGACCTGGCGTATTCCCCTGGTAAAAGGTCGCTTCGCAACTTTAATCAGCGCCTATGCTCCCACCTTGGATGCTGACGATAACACCAAAGATGCCTTCTACGAGTCCCTGGATGCTACCATATCCAAAATCCCTGCCTCTGATAAACTTGTTCTGATGGGTGACTTCAATGCCCGAGTAGGTACTGATGCCAGGCTCTGGAAACAAGTAATCGGAAGGCACGGGACGGGGAAAATAAACAGCAATGGCCTCCGACTCCTCACTCTGTGCTCTGAGCATCAGTTGATTGTAACTAACACCATCTTTCAACTGAAAAAGAAATACATCACATCATGGATGCACCCCAGGTCCAAACATTGGCACTTACTGGACTACATCATCACAAGGCAACGGGACCAAAATGATGTCTGCATCACGCGGGCCATGCGTGGGGCTGAATGCTGGACTGATCATCGACTGATCAAGTCCAGGCTCAAGCTGAGAATTCGACCTCCTCATAAGAAACAGCAACCCCAAAGGCGTCTTAACACCAGGGCCCTGGAGTCCCCAGAATGTGCAGCCAGCTACCGCCACAAGCTGGCAGAGGGACTTGCCAGCCTGGACAACGACACCAGTAACGGTGACCTTGATGTTGAAAGCAGGTGGAAAAAATTGAGGACAACAATTCATCAAGCTGCCTCTGAGACCATCGGCTTCACTCAGAAACGTCATCAAGACTGGTTCGATAACAGCTCAGCTGCCATACAGGAGCTTCTGGAAGCCAAGCGCAAAGCCCATACCACACTTCTCTCCAACCCTCATTCTCCACTTCTCCTCTCTCACTACAAGGCCATCCGTGGTGAAACACAGAAACAGCTGAGGATGATGGAGAACAAGTGGTGGCTCAGCAAGGCCCAAGAAATCCAGAGGCATGCAGACAACAACAACACACACGCCTTCTATGATGCTGTAAAATCCCTGCACGGCCCACGAAGACAACACATTGTCCCAGTTAAATCTGCAGACGGTTCTGTACTACTGAAGGACAAACAGCTAATACTTGAGCGCTGGGCAGAGCACTTTGACTCCCTGCTCAACCAAGTAAACCCTTCAGACACATCTGTCCTTGACTCCCTCCCAGAGCTTCCATCAGTTCCCTCCCTTGATGAACCTCCTCAGTTCACAGAGGTCCTCTCTGCAATCCGGAGCCTTAAAAACAACAAAAGCCCTGGCCCTGATGGACTTCCAGCTGAGGTCTTCAAGAGCGGCGGTTACCTCCTGACAC
Source organism: Hippocampus bargibanti (assembly GCF_051943395.1). NCBI lineage: Eukaryota > Metazoa > Chordata > Actinopteri > Syngnathiformes > Syngnathidae > Hippocampus > Hippocampus bargibanti. The sequence goes on along the minus strand of NC_142745.1, from coordinate 68,283 downwards.
GGAAGCTTTACCACCTCATCTGCAACATCTGGCAAAACGGGACACTTCCTCAGGAATGGAAAGACAGCAACATCGTCACCATTTACAAAAGGAAGGGGGACAAGTCAGTCTGCGGCAACAGCCGTGGCATCTCCCTACTTTCTGTTGCTGGCAAGATTCTTGCAAAAGTAATGCTGTTCCGTCTTACATCGCACATTACCGAAGACATCCTCCCAGAGACACAATGCGGCTTCAGGAAGGATCGAAGCACTCTGGACATGATCTTCGCTGCGCGCCAAGTTCAGGAGAAATGCAAGGAACAAAACAAGGACCTCTATATCACCTTCATTGACCTTACAAAGGCATTTGACACAGTTAACCGTGACATTCTCTGGACCATACTGCAGAAATTTGGCATCCCCTCCAAATTTCTCGGCATCCTAAAACAGTTCCACAGCGGCATGCAAGCAACTGTACTTGTTGGTGGCCAGCAATCTTCCCCGTTCCCTGTGGAAGTCGGGGTGAAGCAGGGCTGTGTACTGGCCCCTGCTATATTCAACCTGTTCCTGATGGCAGCTACGCTCCTCTTCCATAAGTCCATCCAGGAAGGTGGCGGCGTAGAAATCCAATTCCGCCTGGATGGTAACCTGTTTAACATCAGACGCCTACAGGCCAAGACCAAGACCCTGATCAGCGGCATCCACGAGCTACAGTATGCAGATGATTGTGCTCTGCTGGCCCACAGCCCAGCTGCCATGCAAAATGCCCTTGATACCATGTCCTCCGTCTACCGATCACTCGGTCTCGTGATCAATGTAACCAAAACGGAGGTCATGGCAAAAGAGAGTTCTCCAACCCCAGCGTTCACCCTCAGTGGCACACCCCTCAAGGTTGTCCAACAATTCAGCTACCTCGGCAGCATTCTAACACCCTCCTGTCTAATTGATGATGACGTCCAGGCCCGCATCCATCAAGCCTCCAAAGCTTTTGGCAGATTGCGTACTCGTGTGTTCGAAAACAACCACTTAAGAACTCCAACAAAAGTCGCAGTCTACCAAGCAGTGTGTGTGTCCACGCTGCTATATGGCGCAGAAGCCTGGACCATCTATCGACGCCATGTGAGACGCCTTGATGCATTCCACATCAGGTGCCTCCAACGAATCCTTGGCATCACCTGGCAGGATCGTGTTCCACACACCGACATCCTTCAACGCACTGCCTCCACCAGTATCGAGGCCATACTGGCAAAGAGGCAACTTCGGTGGGTTGGACATGTCATCCGGATGCCTAGCTGCCGCTTGCCTCGACAGGTGCTTTATGGACAACTCTTGTCAGCGAAGAGGAAGCCTGGTGGTCCTAAGCTGCGATACAAAGACCAGCTTAAACAGACTCTAAAGAACTGCAACATCAAGCCCAGCGATCTGGAGTCTGCTGCAGCGAACAGGCCACTGTGGCGCTCCTTATGCCACGAAGGGGTGACACAACTTGAAGACAAGCGCACCCAGAGGAGGATCGTGCGGCACGAGCAAAGACACCTTTGTGCTGCTTCAGTACCGTCTCGCCAGCCCGGTCCTGGCCTCACATGTCCTGAATGTGGCAGGATTTGTGGCTCCAGAATCGGGCTTCATAGTCACCTACAGTGGCATCGCCGCCAGCGCCAATAACCACTGTCCAATACCCCACAAAGCAATGGAAGCGACGTCATCCTCGACTTCGATGGACTGCCAAGAGAGAGTGTCTTGTACAGACCAAGTATGTTTATTCTACATCTGTGGGCGGCCTTGAGCACTCTCAGAGTTTGTGGGTTAGCGTATGGAGACCAAACATTTCAGTTTCAAGACAGTATCGAACGAAAAGAGCATAACTGATACACACAATGGACTTGGTGGGAATGTGTTTTTGCGATGGGAAAGTGAGTCCGTGGTGTACATACTTTCTATTATTTCTCTGTGTACATACGAGAATCAGTATTAATGTGCCTTACGATTGTACGTGGACCAGTCTGCAGAACATAGTTACATCACAATACAATACATCCTAATTGATATAGCGCTTTCACAACAGCTGCAGCCTTTGTGAAAGCGCTTCACATAATAGTCAACACAAAGCAAAATAATAAACACAGCCGGAACATAAACACACAGACATTTGTGCAATCTTAACGACTTTCCCCATTTACTCTGTGACGTTTGAATACAAGACACACCTTATTATCAGTTCTAGATCAAAGAGGAGAGGATGAAAGCCTCCTTTTCACCCGTGAATCAGAGACCTCATGGTGGAATGTGCCCATCTGCTACGAGCTCAGTTTTCAAAGCATACGCGATGCTGTAGCATCCATTGACAAAAAGAAATGGTCTCACACCTCCTGAACCACGTAAATCCGCTTCAATTCCAAGCCGCGACAGTTCTGCCATCCTGTCTCACATTTAAAAATAATTTGGCTTATTGTTCTGCGAAGAAAACAGCAAACACATTGCTCTGTTGTCTGTTCTAGTAAAATGTACAAGATGAATAGTTGTCGTCCCTTCAATGGCTTCTCTGCTTTCTTTCATGTGACGCAGCAGCCCAGCAAGTGACTCAATCATAATGACTGGAATCAGCGGCATGTTTCGAAACTCACAAAATCCTCTTCCCGAAGAAGAAGGGAAAAAAACGGTCATAACATTCATCCGGTTGCTAGTGGGACTCGCGGCTCAAGTAATCCGATTGCCAAGAAAAGGAAGTACCGAGTTGGCCGAGCACACGGATCGGGAAAAAAAGGGCAATGTGTGCATTGTTGGCCATGAATGGCGGCATTTGAATGAAGGCGCGCATGCAGCGGCGCTATTTACATTCCTGCTGCACATTGGAATTTTCTTGCATGTTGCTTTGGGTGTCCCGTGGCTCCACTCCCGGAAAGTAGGAGGAGGCTTGTGGGACTTAGATCTCGTCATATCGTGGAGCTTTTCCCATTTCAACTTTACAGTTGCCTGATATCGTCTTGTTCTCGCTCATCACCGAAAAATAAAATGACCCCGACTCCATTTTTCATTTTATGACTTTTTCCATTTAGCAATTTGGAGTTTGCATCTTGTCCCAGGGTCTGCTTGGCTTTTCTCAGGGTACTCCAGTTTTCTCCCAAATGACAAAGTCATGATGGCGGGAGTGTGGAGTTTGCATGTTCTCCCGGGGTCTGCGTGGATTTTCTCCGGGTACTCCAGTTTTCTCCCAAATTACAACGACATGAATGGCTGGACTGATTGAACACTCGAAATCATTCATAAGTGTGAGTGTGACCACGGGTGGTTGTTCGTCTGTGTGTGTGCCTTGCGATTGGGTGGCAACCGGTTCAGGGTGTCCCCCACCTACAACACTTTTGAGGATGAAGCGGATTGGAAAATGAATGAATGAATAATCTGAATGTAATGTGTAAATAGCGTAGTCTAAATAATTAATAATAATACATTCAATTTATAAGCGCCTTTCAAAACTCTCAAGGATACTTTACAGTCACAGGCTGCGGGTGAGCAGCGGCAGCCAGACGCGCCAGCGTTCACTCAACCCGGAAGTAACGCACACACATTTAACTCAGAATTCTGACTTTTAACTCAGAATTCCCACTCTTAATTCAGAATTCCGACTTTTAACGAAGAATAATAGTGTAGGTCTTGTGCATTGGAGCCTCAAATGTTATGAAGACTCAAAAAGGTTTTAAATTGTGTTAAAAAAAAGAAAATAATGGAGGCTGTGTTACTTTGTCTCTTCTCTGTCTAGAGTAAACAATGTTATTTCACAATTTTATTTTTGCTGTAATTCCTCTTCCGACAACGACATGGCTGCACATTCATGGGTCTATCACTAGCTCATGATCTAAATTGGAACAAGAGTGAAAACAAAGTACAGTAAAGTCTCGTTATATCGATATTCAAGGGAGTCCGAAAAATATCGATATAACCGGGACTATCGATATATCCGACCCTGTTTGCATGTAATTTTCTCCGTGCGTGCATAGAAATACTATCGATATAACCGGGACTTGCAATTACATGCAAATAGGGTCGGATATATCGATAGTCCCGGTTATATCGATATTTTTTCGGACTCCCTTGAATATCGATATAACGAGACTTTACTGTATTGTATCAGTATTCTATTGGTGAATACGCAGATGTAAGAACTGGTATATGACCTCAAAAAAGTAGTATTGGTGCATCCTGAATTTCATCTCTCTCGAAAGGGTGAGATGTCGAACCATTGCATGCAGTCAAACAAATTGTTGCGCTACTTCTAATAGCCCCCTCCCCCTTTTCGCTGTGTCGATGTTGCATTCTGGCTCAAACAGCCCCTCTGTTTTCCAAACACCCGAGTGTAAGCCAAAATTGGACAACACACCCCCATCGGGCCCCCCTCCACTCTCCCGACAAACTAACCAACTCTCCGGCCGAACCACAACCACCGCACTCCGCCCTTCCACTGGTCTTCTGTCCTTATTTGGGTCGAGACGTTCCCAACACTGGGAGGGGAGGTCGAAAAGGGAAAGGGGGGAGTCTCTGACGGGGGGCGGGGGGTCGGTTTGACACAAGGGAGGCAGGAGTCGAAGCAGTGAGCACTTGCAGCCCCTTCCTTAATAAGGACATGTCTGGAATTCAAGATGCACTCTGGGCAAAGGACCTCACTTGACCAGGATCGCGGTGCCCTCACATCTGTTTGTTGTTCTTCCTACTTAGAGGGGGACATTTCTTCTACTCCTCCCAACCTCCACCCTCCAATCATCACATGATTATTAGAATGATGACCAAAGCCTCACACCAAGCAGCGACTGCATCCCATGGGGATGTCTCGCAGGGGATGTCTCAACACCGCTAACCGAGTCCCGTAGGGTGACTCCCTTAGCTGTGTTGAGTTCTAATGGCATGAGCCCGTTTGATGGGGTCTGCCGCCTACCAGGTTTCGCCGCTTTAATTTAGCCACCTGACAAGGGCTTATTTGTCAAACTCTTCTTGGGGTTTGACGATGTGTTGGGTGTGACATGTGACCAAATCAATTCAAATGAATAGCTTCTTCTAAAATCCATTTCGTCCATCAGGAAACTTCCCAAAACAGCATTTTCAACAAAAGCTACAAAACAATTGTTTGATTACATCTTTTTTTGGCACAAGTTAGGCGCAGCTTCCTCAAAACATTTCGAATTGCACATTTTCCAACTAGCGTGACACCCTAGCGGTTAACACATTGACAATAATAATAATAATTAATAATAATAGCTGGGATAGGCTCCAGCAGCCCCCGCAACCCTAATGAGGAATAAGCGATACGGAAAATGGATGGGTGGATAATAATAATAATAATAATACATTTCATTTATAAGCGCCTTTCAAAGCCAGCGAGGTAGCCAGTTACATAGGTCAAGACAGATAGCTAGATGGCCAGCCAGATAGCTACTAGACCGCAAATAGATAGCAAATAGATAACTAGGGAGCCAGCTAGGTAGACAGCTCGATAGCAAGCTCGATAGCTAATAGAAGGCAAATAGATAGAAAATTCCCGCAATATCCTTGGAAACCTCAAAGTCGAGCAGTTCTGGGTTTGAACTTGTGCAAAATACATTTGACACTTATAAATTCAGAATTATATTGCAGATGTTTGTTTTGTTTTGGACTTTTCTTCCGCTTTGAGTTGAGTTCGATTTAAGCCTGCATGACTGGAACCGCTTTTGTTTCGGTGTGTAGCTTTTATAAGAAATGGACAGTATCATGATTTAGTAGTGTTGTGTACATCAAAAATTGCCTGTCTGTTTCAATCTTTCTTCTTTTCAATCTTTTCCATTTCTGGTGCTCAAATCGGCAAGCATGAACTCCTTCAAGTTTTTTGTTGTTTCAAGGTCCAATTCTCAGCTTTGGCTTTCTGTCTGGAATTGTGGCATGTTCATTTTCTGCTTGCTTGCTTGCCTTTCCACTTTCATTCATTGAACAATCATTTGTACAAAACTATCAATACTGGTGTCCATTCTGATTTGTCTTTCTACTCTGTGACCTGCAACCACAAACCTCGCGACGACAGGCACAAAATAAAATGGATGGGTTCCCGTATGACATGGTTTCCCTCGTCAATATTCGGCTGCAAGTGAGATTATTTTCCTGCATGAAGCTTAAGACAAAGAGATCACGTTGATCTTGCATCGGAAAACATCACGACGAGAAACATTGATCTTGATTTCTTCTTCATCGTTCCCACTCATCTGCATCTGCAAAAAGAAGCTCCCTGGTGGTTACTTCATCCACTGCCATTTGGAAGACAATGCAAAGGCAAATACGGAGACAGCTTGAAAAACACTTTGGATTTCGGGCTCTCCGTCGGCCGCCATCCGACCGCGTCGAGACGCAGTTCCGAGACCACAAACATTCTCCCAGGCCATTGCTGATTAGTGAGCTCTTTAAAGTTCCTTTCATGGCCTATCTTGAAGTTATTTCTATTTGTTCAATGCAGCGACACAAAATGGGAGGAATGATTTGTCCTGGGGGATGAGGAATGTTGACGTGACATCTTGCAGATGTAGTCTTGTGCTTTATTTCGAGCCTCACACGATGCGATGTGGAAGTGAAAGATATATAGAACAAGGTCAATTGCTAGATGCGGTACCCAGTATTAACTCATTCGCTTCCATTCACAAATTTATTCGGGAATTGAAAATTTGACATAGAGCGCCATTCCCAAATTACTATCAGAATCAGAATCATCTTTATTGCCAAGTATGGAGAACACACAAGGAATTTGTTTCCGGTAGAACACGCTGCACTAGTATCGTCATCAAAAAAAAAAAAAAAACACACTGCTAAGTGGCACATAGTTGGGGTTTTGTTTTTTTTCTTGCATGGGTGCTGATAAATCGACTGTCTGACCTCTGGCAATGTTTTTCCCCTCCACACGGGGCAGCATTTCCCTTTTTTTCCATGTTAGCGCTTTGTTCCAGCTTCAACTATTATTAAAGCGCAATATCAACCAATATGTATGTATTGCATTGTATTTTGGACAGACGGCCTCTTTTCAAGCTCATATAACTCCCAACCCATATAATTTAGGAATTAAGTATATATATATATATATATATATATATATATATATATATATATATATATATATATATACAGTAAAGTCTCATTATATCGATATTCAAGGGAGTCCGAAAAAATATCGATATAACCGGGACTATCGATATATCCGATATCGATATAACGAGACTTTACTGTGTATATATATATATATATATATATATATATATATATATATATATATATATATATATATATATATATATATATATATATATATATATATATATAATGTCAATATTCTGTGGTTCCTGGAATTCAAATGACAATGACAAAAACCCTGGCACAGGAGTAGACCCATTTTGCACACGCTGAATGTTTGTTTTGCCGTCATCGCACTTTTTTGATGTTGTGTGTCTCTTACGTCATAACATCTTGGTACCACATGTTCTTACATGAGGTTTTCTTTTGAGGTCTTCTTCTGTAAATAAATAGAGGACAACTTTTCATTTTTCTTTCTTTCAAATGTATTTAAAACTAAATACATGGCTGTGTTGTTGTATTGTTACAGCTTTCTTCTCGATCCTTTCATATCGGGGCTTGGGGTCGGGCCCAGGGGGAGCCGCCACCATTGCGTCCCACGATTGGAGTGCCAACGGAAGCCCAGAAGACGGGCTTGATGGCGGGGACAACGAGGACAAAGCCATGGACGGCGATGCCGAGGGCGTTTGGAGCCCCGACATCGAGCAGAGTTTCCAGGAGGCCCTCGCCATCTACCCTCCTTGCGGACGCAGGAAAATCATCCTGTCGGACGAGGGCAAGATGTACGGTGAGTCGGATGGATGACAAAGTTTCAAGCCCTTCTTCTTCAATTGTTACCAAATGTTTGTTGTCAAACAGATCCAGATGGCATCTAGTTTGGAGTACTCCCTGTTTCATTCAAATTAGGTCATAGTTTGATTTCAATGTCATTTTTTTCCACAACAGATATGATTCCACACATTGACTCACGAGCAGAGAACCTTTATTCGTCCCACAATGGGGACATTTGCAGGCCACAGCAGCATTTTGAAAGGGGATGGGGCGAAAGGATTGAAAAACAAGATATTCTAAACACACTTAAATTGGATTATCATGAAGATTTGGATTCAAATTCTATTGAATGGAGACGGTATTTTGTTAAATATCAATGCCTCTGGCACTCATCAAACGTGCCAAAATGTTGGTGGTGTTGGATCTAAATTGAATCAGATTTGGGCTGAATTTTGTGTAGCGTCAACCTTTTTGGACGCTCAAATTCGACCGATATGTCTGGATCTGAATCTGTCAAACGGGATTGGACTTGTTTCATATTTGGATGGAGGTGGATTCGTTCTGGAGCTTACAAACTTGCAAACAAATTGAAAATATGACATTGAGCGCCATTCCCCAATTTGTTCAGGTTTCGCTATTTCTTGCTTGGTTGCTGATAAAGCGCTGACCGTGGCCTCTGGCAATGTTTTTTCTCAACATTTCCCTTTTCTACATGTTAGCGCTTTGTTCCAGCTTCAGCTGTTGTTAAAGCGCGACATATACCAATATGTATGTATTGCATTGTATTTTGGACCGCTGCCCCCATTCCAAGCTCATATAACTCCAGACCCATATCATTTAGGAATTAACTCTTTATTTCTGATGAAAGAAGACAGTCCAAGGTTTGTAACGCTATAGCAAATGATTATGTAGTCCTAAAACTCAATATTCAAGTGACAATGACAAAAGCCCTGGCACCGGACTGGACACCTTTTTGCACATGGTCTGGCAGTCAATGCGTTAAGGAGTGTGCGGCAATCACTCAAAGCATCATGAAAACACTGTGGAATTGTGTGAGCAAAGCAAATCTCGGCATTTCTTCCTGTGGCGCCCACGTGGCAGTTTCAATGGCGGAGCCAGTTGGACTCTCCACCCTCAATTCTCTGCAACAAGTCTGTGCACGTCACGGCGCGACGCGGGGGCAGGTTGTTCCAGTCGCACCAGCACTCCGAGCAGGTTTTTGCTGTCTCCAGAGCATCTCTTGGCTTTATTGACGCCAGATCCTTTCTTCCTCTCTGGATGTTGCGGCACTTTTCAGTCCTGAATTTGATGTCAAGGGAAGGAGCACAGTGGGACTCGGCACCTCTCAATGCAAAACAAGTACACGCGCTTGCTACGAATCATTTTCTGCAGTTCTTCAAACTGTCAGCGTTGATTCGTTTTGGCAAGTGCTTCCATCAAATAAGTGGCACACAGGTGTGGAGAATTAAAAGCCTCGCCCTTCAACTTATTCGGATGTCTCACTCTCATCTCGTCTAATGAGATTCTGGGGTTGGAAATGATGCCGAATGTTGATCGACCGGAAGTGTTCTGGGTCATATGTTCAATTCTCGACTAAATTCGGGGACTGCAGTGATTGAGTTAATAGCTCTCAAGTCGTGTTCTCTTTCTTTCCACGTTGTGCAGCAGTGCGCTCACAAATTAGGCCCCTTTAGCGACAAACTGTCAAGACCCCTGTAAGAGGGGCCATCTTGGACCCCACCCCCCTATTTACCCCATTCCCTCTGAGTTGACATACCCGTTGAAACCTACTTGCGAGAAGATGTCTAAAAACCGCTGTGACGTGATCTTTTGGGGAATGCTAACAACGACCAATTTATTTTTGCCGTCTCACTCTCTCTCTCCGCGGCCTCCAAATGGCCGCGAGTCATCTGTGACCATCGGGAATTCCAGATATTCTGCCCAGACGCCTCTAGCTCGGTGGGAAATCCTTGAAATTTCCATTGCCTTATCAAGGAGCTTGTCGACGAGTGTCGTTTTGGCTCCACGCGGTCGTCTGGACTTTTCAGTAGCATCGCCAGCCATTTCCAAAACATCGGCGGCATGGCGGCCAGTTCAAGTCATATAATCAGTCACACGTGTTCATAATAATGTCGATTTTTTTTTGTTGAGCCTTTACAGTCCGGCTCGGGAACCTTTTTGACTAAGAGAGCCATAAAAGTCAAATATTTAGAAATGTTTTTCAGTGAGAGCCACACACACGCACGCGCAGCCACTTTTCAACAAAATGTCTGAATGGATTATTTGAAATAACTTTGTGATAGTACTCACCGTTAATGCGAATGGTTTTCCCTTCCTCGTGATTGGTAAAAACGATCGGAACGAAAGTCAACTTGCCGGGTCCATACGCGCATTTACTGCTAGCTAGCCTGCACACGGCACATTAGCTTCCACACTTGCTTTCTACCGTCTCTCGCAGAAGTATATTGATGCTAACGTTAGAAGGGGCTTGTCAAGGTGCCACGGACATTCGACTGTTTCGTCAATGCTATTGTTTCCTTGCAAATTAGAACATTTTCTCTCCACAAAGGCGAATCCTTTGGTCCATTCAACCTGAAGCGTACCATACTCCTCATTTTTTTACTCTTATTTAACTTATTTAAAATCTTATTTTAACTTTAACTGATTTAAAAACTTATTTAAAAGGGCCGTTTAGCTGTTTCACCATGAAGGGCCAGCATTATCCAATCAAAATTGCTCTTTCCGCCAACCGCAGCCCAAACAGAAAACAAAGAGCAAAAAAGCGAGAATATGTATTGTGTTTTATGGGCGAGCCAAATGCAATCATCAAAAGAGCCAGCCATAGGTTGCCCACGCCTGCTTGACAGCGATAGCAAAATTGTCAAAGAACTAAGCATGATGGTGTCCTTTCAGCCAGTATATCGAGCCAATTTTGGAAGGGGTGGCCTAGTGGCGTAGTTATGATAGCAAGACGCATTCTTTGTTTGTGTTTGTTTTTTAACATAGTCTTGTACAGTACGAGGCTACGCAGACTCTGATGAGTCAACATTTCTAACTCTCATTGTTGTAACTTTGTGTTTTTCAACGTGGAATGATTTATAGCCAGGAAATCTCTGCTTGTGCATATTTTAAGGATGAGCAAAGCCAAAACACTTTCAATGCATTCATTTTCAGTTGTCGCACAATTTTACGAGGTTAGTCGTGTATGTTTGTGTGTGTGTGTGTGTGTGTGTGTGTGTGTGTGTGTTCACGTATTCAAAAATGTCACCTGGCTTGTTTTTCTTCAGGATGGTGTTTTTCACTCCACAACAGGTGTTTCAAGTTCATTCACACACTAATTCCCCTTCCAATCACTTAGCTGTGCAGCTGTCATTGATCCAATGCACTCTGGGTAGTGACAAATAAAAACGATTAGAGTTGAGGAAAGAACACTTTCCATTTTTTGGGGGGTAATTGGGCAAAGGTCAACGCGTGCTTGTGAAGTTCCACGGTGATGACGGAGCGTGCCCGGTGCTTCCCCTCGCAACCCTGGCTGAGATTTTGAGGAATGTCTCCAGTCATTGCGGAACAGTATGCTAGCAATTTAGGATTACCTCAATGTTATGAGAAGGGGGCGGGCGGGCGGGGGGAAGGAAGGAAGGAAGGGAAGAGGCCAAGTAGTGAGTTGCTGGCGGGAAGGGCTGTTACGTGGCGTGGAAAAAAAAAAAACCCAAGCGATTAGCTTTTTGCTGACTATTTTAGCCTGGAAGTGGAAAATTCCAATGGTGGTGCGGTTGAAAAAAAAAAGAAGAAGAAGAAGAATGGGTCTAAGGGGTGCGGCCTATCAGCAATCTCATTGGGATAACAAAACGCTAACTTTCATTACAGTTGAGTTCCGGGTTGAGTGAATGCTGGCGTGTGTGGTTGCCGCTGCTCACCCGCAGAAAAACTTATCCTGTGACTGTGAAGTGAGAGTTTTGAAAGGCGCTTAGAAATCAAATGTATTATCCGAGGTCAACTAGGCTCTGGATTTTGTCCAATGTCTTCAAATTTTCCAGAGAGACGCTAAATTAGTGCAACGTTAGCATTTTTTGTTGAAGCGCTATATCTATTTGCTATCTAGCTGGCTAGCTAGCTACCTAAATGAAATGTATTATTATTATTATTATTATTATTATTATTATTATTATTATTATCTATTAAGTTATCTAGCTAGTTATCCATTAGCTATCTTGCTAGCTTTCTATCTGCATTACTTCTGGGTTGAGTGAACGCTGGTGCGTGTGGCTGCCACTGCTCACCCGCAGAAAAACTTATCCTGTGACTGTAAAGTGACCTTGGGAGTTTTGAAAGGCGCTTATATATGAAATATATTATTATTATTTAAAAACAATTGTTAAAAAATGCACAGGGAAGCGGATTAACCCCCCCCGGGTTAATCCAGCTATGCCACCGCTGCCTCCATACAACAGCGTGTTGCGTTGAAAATGACTCATAGAACCTGTCGGACTGGCTCATTGTTCTGACAGTACCAGGTGAATCATTCTCCTTGTACTGTTTGTACTCCTCAAATGATATACATGCTTCTTTTTTTTCAAGGATTCTCATTATGTTTTAATTGCTTTAATAACTGCTAACTTTATTTCCACCTAACTTTGTGAAGGCGTTGTTATGTCGGCCAAATAAGTCTTTTTTTGCCATCTTGTCGTGTTTTACTACTTTGGCCGTTTTGTTTGCTACTTTGGACCTTTTTGCTCTGACGGCTTTGTAATTTGCGATGTTTTTTTGCTGTTGACTTTGTCGAATACACCTTGCTCCTCCCTCCTGCCTGCATTTCTGGGGTCCACCACCTTGCAAATGGTGACACTTGGTTACCGAGTGTAGCTTGCTTGCATTTGAATGTGCGCTTCTTTTCTTACCGTCTGTGTGCAACATTGATGACTTGCTTGGGCACTTTCTGTTGGCAATTGGAAACATGCGATTTTGGTACACGTCACCCTTTATTTTCCTTCTTGCGTGTCTTGACACACATTTTCCTTCAGCGTTGCATCCATTTAACCGTGAATTTCCAAAATAAAGCCAGAAAATTCACAAATGCCAAACTTTGAAGCGACAGGCAATTCAGGTAGCAAATTCATGTAGTTTAGCCTTCCATTTTGGCGTGCTCAGAGAAAAAAAGAAACCTGCGCAAACATGTGCAGAACATGCAAACGCCATGTGGGAAGGTTGAAGCTGAAGCTATTTCCAATCCTGAAGCTTGGAATTGTCCAAAAGACATCACAATCTTTATTGGCCAGTTATGGAGAAGACACAAGGAATTTGTCTCCGATAGAACAAGCTGCACTCGTCTCATCATCAAAAAAATTGCAAAAAAATGCCTCTTTGCAAAAATGGGAAAAATGCACACACGATGTGTCATTCATATTTTTATTTAGATACAATTCAAGGATTGTCCACTAGGGGTGCTGTTTCGATTAAACGTAGAAGAAAACAGCAGTGTTTTTTTTTTTTCCCAACCGCGGTTTAAACACCCTCATTAGCCAAAATGTCATTATCCAAACGAAGAAAAGTAGAGGAGTGGAAAATGTTCAATGAAAAATGGAGCATGTCATATTTAACTAATGAAAGACATGATATTGTATTGTGTCATTTGAATGGTGCGGCCATTTTAATGGTCTAGCGAGGCCAAATGTGGCCCACCATATGTCAAATGACTTTGACACCCCTGCTTTAGAGAGTTGATGGCAATGGGGGAAGAAGCTGTTTAATTGTCGGCTGGATTTGGATCGGTGGCGCCTACCTGAGGGGGATTCGCTGGAAAAGGTGGTGGGCAGGGTGCAGAGGGTCCAGTCATATTTTGAGTGGATCTTCCAGAGTGGATAGGGCGCTGCCAATGCTTTTTTTCCCGCCATCCGTTGTCGTGGGATTTTGTGGTGACGTGGAAACCTAAATTTCAGTGTCAATTTCAATCTTCGAATCTACATTTTAACTGCGTATAATTTTGTCAGTTTGAGGGGAAAGCGTTTTCCCCTCCAGAAGTGGCGCTTCTGGAGGGACGTTTGTGAAACCTGCGCTGGAAGTGACGAGATTGAGGCTGACAGTTGGCGTGCTTGGCATTGTCGTCTCTGTGAATGGTCAGCAGCAGGTGTTGCCGCCTGCTTGCTTCCGGCTCGCACGGTGGTGCTGTTTTTGCAAGGGGGTGGGGGAGGGGAGGACCACGACCCTCCTCCCCTTGGGCCAGGTGGCAGTTGTTGGCAGAGACACTGATTGCTTTGTGTTGCCTCCAAGAGTTACAACATCAGCTGCCCTTTTTGCCCCCTTTGCCCTCTTCCCCCCCACCACCACCACCACCCTCAACGTCAACCTTCCACCCCGACCGTCACCCCCCGCCTCACCTCCCTGGGCTACTGAATGTTTGCAGGCTAAGCTGCGGCTGTGTTTGCAGGCCCGGGCCAACCAGACTGGCTCGCACAGATGTGTCAGGCTTGGAGGAATGCGAGGAATGTGGAGGCGCCGGAGCGGGCGTGGCCATCTTTTGGCCCCAAAGCCAAAAGTGGGTGGGCGGGCGGGCGGGCGGCGCTTTGTTGGGTATCAATTCGGTGAGGGCCAGCCTGTACTTTTATGGTCACTGCGAGAGGCAGGGCCCTCTGGAGGCCTAGTGCTAAAAACAAAAAAAACAAGACGTCTTTCCTCTTGTGTTTCTGCATAGGAACCTCTTCAATAATAGCTCTCATGATACAATATGGCTATCTAGCTAGTTGGCTGACTTTCTGGCTGGCTATCTATTAGCTATCTTGCTAGATACCTGGCTGGCTATCTATTTGCTGTCAATCTGGCTGACTATGTGGCTGGCTATCTATTAACTAGCGAGCTATCTAGTTACTATCCATTTGCTAACTATTAGCTATCTGGTTAGCTGCCTAGCTATGTAGCTGGCTATTTATTAGCTATATGGCTATCTGGCTAGTTAGCTAGCTGTCTGATTGGCTATCTTTTCACTATATGTTAGCTAGCTAGCTTTCTATCTATTTGAGTTACTTCTGGGTTGAGTGAACACTGGCGCATGTGGCTGCCACAGCTCACCCGCAGAAGAAACAATCTGACTGTAAAGTGACCTTGAGAGTTTTAAAAGGGTTTATAAATGAAATTATTATTATTATTATGTGATCATATTATTTGGAACAAAAATGATACTTTTATCTTGCAAATATTAAAAAGAAAGACTGCTTTAGTTTCACCAATGTGGCGTCGTCCGTCCACTCCCTCGGACGCAACAAAAACTGTTGTGACTTGAAATGAATGGTATTTTTCCTCCAGGATGTTGTTTTCCTCGCCAGAAACATACGGAGAAGCACGTCCGCCCAAAATAGACGCGTGAACAGTTGGCGGAGAATATTGCGAGTCCATGTGAAGTCTATTCAGTTTTCCGTCTTGGTAATTAGGCTTGTGGTGTGAACTTGATTACTAATCTAGCCTTCACTCCACCTGGAATAACTGAAATAGATAGAAAGCTAACTAGCAGTTAGATAACTAACAGCCAGCTAGCAAGCCAGCTAGATAGCTAATAGATAGCAAATAAAGCTCACCCACAGAAAAATGTATAAATTAATGAATACGTTTTAAAATTAATTTACATCAATGAAATGTATTACGTATTATATTACTTATTATATAATCTCCAATGGAAATACTTGTGGGTCATCAAGTCACTCAAATATCTGACAATTTAAACCAAGTAGAAATGAATTGTAATGAACTTGTCAAAAGGTAGGTCTGTCTAATCAGGATTTTCCGAGTTGATCACGTTTGCCTTTTTCTCCTGACAGGTCGCAATGAATTGATAGCGCGCTACATCAAACTGAGGACGGGGAAGACTCGCACAAGGAAACAGGTAAATCGTTTCAAGCCTTCTTTGAGTCTTGAACACGTTTAGCAGAGCTCCAATCATCAGTGGTAGAATACAATGCTCTAACAGCTGGACACTCACTGGAGTGCAGGAACCAAAAAACGCTTGTTTTCATATAGTAGTCACACAAGTCTGCAAGTCTGCAATTATGCACTCGTTCTCGGTTGTGTGCAATACACCGCCCATCAATGACAATGGTTCGAGTGCGTGCAGAGCTCGAGCTACTATGATGACAATGGTATATCCAAATTGCAAGTGACACTATACGAGTAGATTTGGGTTATTGTACTAAAAAGGAGTATACTGTCTATACTCCGCAAAATTAGCCCAAACAGAAAACAAAGAGCAAAAAAGCGAGAATATGTATTGTGTTTTATGGGCGAGCCAAATGCAATCATCAAAAGAGCCAGCCATAGGTTGCCCACGCCTGCTTGACAGCGATAGCAAAATTGTCAAAGAACTAAGCATGATGGTGTCCTTTCAGCCAGTATATCGAGCCAATTTTGGAAGGGGTGGCCTAGTGGCGTAGTTATGATAGCAAGACGCATTCTTTGTTTGTGTTTGTTTTTTAACATAGTCTTGTACAGTACGAGGCTACGCAGACTCTGATGAGTCAACATTTCTAACTCTCATTGTTGTAACTTTGTGTTTTTCAACGTGGAATGATTTATAGCCAGGAAATCTCTGCTTGTGCATATTTTAAGGATGAGCAAAGCCAAAACACTTTCAATGCATTCATTTTCAGTTGTCGCACAATTTTACGAGGTTAGTCGTGTATATTTGTGTGTGTGTGTGTGTGTGTGTGTGTGTGTGTGTGTGTGTGTGTGTGTGTGTGTGTGTGTGTGTGTTCACGTATTCAAAAATGTCACCTGGCTTGTTTTTCTTCAGGATGGTGTTTTTCACTCCACAACAGGTGTTTCAAGTTCATTCACACACTAATTCCCCTTCCAATCACTTAGCTGTGCAGCTGTCATTGATCCAATGCACTCTGGGTAGTGACAAATAAAAACGATTAGAGTTGAGGAAAGAACACTTTCCATTTTTTGGGGGGTAAATGGGCAAAGGTCAACGCGTGCTTGTGAAGTTCCACGGTGATGACGGAGCGTGCCCGGTGCTTCCCCTCGCAACCCTGGCTGAGATTTTGAGGAATGTCTCCAGTCATTGCGGAACAGTATGCTAGCAATTTAGGATTACCTCAATGTTATGAGAAGGGGGCGGGCGGGGGGAAGGAAGGAAGGAAGGGAAGAGGCCAAGTAGTGAGTTGCTGGCGGGAAGGGCTGTTACGTGGCGTGGAAAAAAAAAAACCCAAGCGATTAGCTTTTTGCTGACTATTTTAGCCTGGAAGTGGAAAATTCCAATGGTGGTGCGGTTGAAAAAAAGAAGAAGAAGAAGAAGAATGGGTCTAAGGGGTGCGGCCTATCAGCAATCTCATTGGGATAACAAAACGCTAACTTTCATTACAGTTGAGTTCCGGGTTGAGTGAATGCTGGCGTGTGTGGTTGCCGCTGCTCACCCGCAGAAAAACTTATCCTGTGACTGTGAAGTGAGAGTTTTGAAAGGCGCTTAGAAATCAAATGTATTATCCGAGGTCAACTAGGCTCTGGATTTTGTCCAATGTCTTCAAATTTTCCAGAGAGACGCTAAATTAGTGCAACGTTAGCATTTTTTGTTGAAGCGCTATATCTATTTGCTATCTAGCTGGCTAGCTAGCTACCTAAATGAAATGTATTATTATTATTATTATTATTATTATTATTATTATCTATTAAGTTATCTAGCTAGTTATCCATTAGCTATCTTGCTAGCTTTCTATCTGCATTACTTCTGGGTTGAGTGAACGCTGGTGCGTGTGGCTGCCACTGCTCACCCGCAGAAAAACTTATCCTGTGACTGTAAAGTGACCTTGGGAGTTTTGAAAGGCGCTTATATATGAAATATATTATTATTATTTAAAAACAATTGTTAAAAAATGCACAGGGAAGCGGATTAACCCCCCCCGGGTTAATCCAGCTATGCCACCGCTGCCTCCATACAACAGCGTGTTGCGTTGAAAATGACTCATAGAACCTGTCGGACTGGCTCATTGTTCTGACAGTACCAGGTGAATCATTCTCCTTGTACTGTTTGTACTCCTCAAATGATATACATGCTTCTTTTTTTTCAAGGATTCTCATTATGTTTTAATTGCTTTAATAACTGCTAACTTTATTTCCACCTAACTTTGTGAAGGCGTTGTTATGTCGGCCAAATAAGTCTTTTTTTGCCATCTTGTCGTGTTTTACTACTTTGGCCGTTTTGTTTGCTACTTTGGACCTTTTTGCTCTGACGGCTTTGTAATTTGCGATGTTTTTTTGCTGTTGACTTTGTCGAATACACCTTGCTCCTCCCTCCTGCCTGCATTTCTGGGGTCCACCACCTTGCAAATGGTGACACTTGGTTACCGAGTGTAGCTTGCTTGCATTTGAATGTGCGCTTCTTTTCTTACCGTCTGTGTGCAACATTGATGACTTGCTTGGGCACTTTCTGTTGGCAATTGGAAACATGCGATTTTGGTACACGTCACCCTTTATTTTCCTTCTTGCGTGTCTTGACACACATTTTCCTTCAGCGTTGCATCCATTTAACCGTGAATTGTGTTTGTATAGTTTCCAAAATAAAGCCAGAAAATTCACAAATGCCAAACTTTGAAGCGACAGGCAATTCAGGTAGCAAATTCATGTAGTTTAGCCTTCCATTTTGGCGTGCTCAGAGAAAAAAAGAAACCTGCGCAAACATGTGCAGAACATGCAAACGCCATGTGGGAAGGTTGAAGCTGAAGCTATTTCCAATCCTGAAGCTTGGAATTGTCCAAAAGACATCACAATCTTTATTGGCCAATTATGGAGAAGACACAAGGAATTTGTCTCCGATAGAACAAGCTGCACTCGTCTCATCATCAAAAAAAAATTGCAAAGAAATGCCTCTTTGCAAAAATGGGAAAAATGCACACACGATGTGTCATTCATATTTTTATTTAGATACAATTCAAGGATTGTCCACTAGGGGTGCTGTTTCGATTAAACGTAGAAGAAAACAGCAGTGTTTTTTTTTTTCCCAACCGCGGTTTAAACACCCTCATTAGCCAAAATGTCATTATCCAAACGAAGAAAAGTAGAGGAGTGGAAAATGTTCAATGAAAAATGGAGCATGTCATATTTAACTAATGAAAGACATGATATTGTATGGTGTCATTTGAATGGTGCGGCCATTTTAATGGTCTAGCGAGGCCAAATGTGGCCCACCATATGTCAAATGACTTTGACACCCCTGCTTTAGAGAGTTGATGGCAATGGGGGAAGAAGCTGTTTAATTGTCGGCTGGATTTGGATCGGTGGCGCCTACCTGAGGGGGATTCGCTGGAAAAGGTGGTGGGCAGGGTGCAGAGGGTCCAGTCATATTTTGAGTGGATCTTCCAGAGTGGATAGGGCGCTGCCAATGCTTTTTTTTCCCGCCATCCGTTGTCGTGGGATTTTGTGGTGACGTGGAAACCTAAATTTCAGTGTCAATTTCAATCTTCGAATCTACATTTTAACTGCGTATAATTTTGTCAGTTTGAGGGGAAAGCGTTTTCCCCTCCAGAAGTGGCGCTTCTGGAGGGACGTTTGTGAAACCTGCGCTGGAAGTGACGAGATTGAGGCTGACAGTTGGCGTGCTTGGCATTGTCGTCTCTGTGAATGGTCAGCAGCAGGTGTTGCCGCCTGCTTGCTTCCGGCTCGCACGGTGGTGCTGTTTTTGCAAGGGGGGTGGGGGAGGGGAGGACCACGACCCTCCTCCCCTTGGGCCAGGTGGCAGTTGTTGGCAGAGACACTGATTGCTTTGTGTTGCCTCCAAGAGTTACAACATCAGCTGCCCTTTTTGCCCCCTTTGCCCTCTTCCCCCCCACCACCACCACCACCCTCAACGTCAACCTTCCACCCCGACCGTCACCCCCCGCCTCACCTCCCTGGGCTACTGAATGTTTGCAGGCTAAGCTGCGGCTGTGTTTGCAGGCCCGGGCCAACCAGACTGGCTCGCACAGATGTGTCAGGCTTGGAGGAATGCGAGGAATGTGGAGGCGCCGGAGCGGGCGTGGCCATCTTTTGGCCCCAAAGCCAAAAGCGGGTGGGCGGGCGGGCGGGCGGCGCTTTGTTGGGTATCAATTCGGTGAGGGCCAGCCTGTACTTTTATGGTCACTGCGAGAGGCAGGGCCCTCTGGAGGCCTAGTGCTAAAAACAAAAAAAACAAGACGTCTTTCCTCTTGTGTTTCTGCATAGGAACCTCTTCAATAATAGCTCTCATGATACAATATGGCTATCTAGCTAGTTGGCTGACTTTCTGGCTGGCTATCTATTAGCTATCTTGCTAGATACCTGGCTGGCTATCTATTTGCTGTCAATCTGGCTGACTATGTGGCTGGCTATCTATTAACTAGCGAGCTATCTAGTTACTATCCATTTGCTAACTATTAGCTATCTGGTTAGCTGCCTAGCTATGTAGCTGGCTATTTATTAGCTATATGGCTATCTGGCTAGTTAGCTAGCTGTCTGATTGGCTATCTTTTCACTATATGTTAGCTAGCTAGCTTTCTATCTATTTGAGTTACTTCTGGGTTGAGTGAACACTGGCGCATGTGGCTGCCACAGCTCACCCGCAGAAGAAACAATCTGACTGTAAAGTGACCTTGAGAGTTTTAAAAGGGTTTATAAATGAAATTATTATTATTATTATGTGATCATATTATTTGGAACAAAAATGATACTTTTATCTTGCAAATATTAAAAAGAAAGACTGCTTTAGTTTCACCAATGTGGCGTCGTCCGTCCACTCCCTCGGACGCAACAAAAACTGTTGTGACTTGAAATGAATGGTATTTATCCTCCAGGATGTTGTTTTCCTCGCCAGAAACATACGGAGAAGCACGTCCGCCCAAAATAGACGCGTGAACAGTTGGCGGAGAATATTGCGAGTCCATGTGAAGTCTATTCAGTTTGGTCTTGGTAATTAGGCTTGTGGTGTGAACTTGATTACTAATCTAGCCTTCACTCCACCTGGAATAACTGAAATAGATAGAAAGCTAACTAGCAGTTAGATAACTAACAGCCAGCTAGCAAGCCAGCTAGATAGCTAATAGATAGCAAATAAAGCTCACCCACAGAAAAATGTATAAATTAATGAATACGTTTTAAAATTAATTTACATCAATGAAATGTATTACGTATTATATTACTTATTATATAATCTCCAATGGAAATACTTGTGGGTCATCAAGTCACTCAAATATCTGACAATTTAAACCAAGTAGAAATGAATTGTAATGAACTTGTCAAAAGGTAGGTCTGTCTAATCAGGATTTTCCGAGTTGATCACGTTTGCCTTTTTCTCCTGACAGGTCGCAATGAATTGATAGCGCGCTACATCAAACTGAGGACGGGGAAGACTCGCACAAGGAAACAGGTAAATCGTTTCAAGCCTTCTTTGAGTCTTGAACACGTTTAGCAGAGCTCCAATCATCAGTGGTAGAATACAATGCTCTAACAGCTGGACACTCACTGGAGTGCAGGAACCAAAAAACGCTTGTTTTCATATAGTAGTCACACAAGTCTGCAAGTCTGCAATTATGCACTCGTTCTCGGTTGTGTGCAATACACCGCCCATCAATGACAATGGTTCGAGTGCGTGCAGAGCTCGAGCTACTATGATGACAATGGTATATCCAAATTGCAAGTGACACTATACGAGTAGATTTGGGTTATTGTACTAAAAAGGAGTATACTGTCTATACTCCGCAAAATTAGAATAGAGGAGAAAAGTGATTTCTTTCACTCTTCCAATTCATTCAGTGAAACATGCCCTGACCTTGAGACACGAGTTCAATTTCCTCCGCTATATTTCACACTTTATCCGGATTTCCTTGCCTGTCCACGGTGTTTTGCATTTGTTATCAATCAATCAATTTTATCTTCACAAAAGTGGTTGTTTTAAATAAAAGTGTCTCATTATCCTGGCGAAAAGCAAATTTTAATCAGAGGTGGCTTTGTGTCCCTAAATCTACTTTTGACGATTCTTCAAAAATGTCTTTACCTCTTCTGTCATTAGTTTTGAAGATATTTTCATCATTAAATGTGACTTTAAGCACCCATTGTTGTTATTTCAAGCTTTGAAATTGCAGGGAAAAAAATACCTTACCCTACGTTTATAAGTATTGATAAAAATATTCATGATTACTCTACAAGATATTCTGTTCTTATTTTTGTGTGTTTTTTTTCATCATTACGAAATCTTGATGGATCAGAGAAAAAAAGGAGGGATGTTTCAAAATTTGGCCAAAGAGATCATCTATATCAAATGATTTCATCTCTGATTAAAACAATGTCATGTCAAAGTCAACTTTGTTGTGAAATATGCTAATATGCATGATGTACAGACAGCACAGATGAAATGACTGTCCTCTCGGATGCAGCGTGCAAAGCACTTAACCAACATAATCGACACAAGACATTGCTGCGCTGCACAGAGTCATGAAATGAAGTGATTAAATAGGAAATGTCGCGACTCTATTTACAATCATATGCATTCTTTCAGATGTAATATTCAAGTTAGAGATGCATTTATTGCTAGTAGAAGATGGTGGTTTCATGTTTTAGAATTCAACGTGTGTTTGCATGAGGTGTTTGTTCATTAATATTCGTGCAGTGGAAAGTCTAAGTAAGAAGTAAGACACATGAAAAATTAGAATTGGACGTGCTGCCTTTTCACTTCCATTTCAACAAACCCAGAATGCCGGTCGCTACGTTTCATCAAATGAAGACACGGCCCCTTCCCAAATTACTGGTACACATGCTCAAGATGTCGATGAAAAGGTTACTTGCTCATCGAACAGAATCATTTTCACGAAATACATCACAGATATGAGTCGATACATACATGTACGGAGGACGATGTCGAAGGGGTGGCAAAACAGAGCCGTTGGCTTGAGATAAAAATGGTGACACGTGTGCCTCCACACAAAATGGCGAGATGTTAACTTCCTGTCTAAAAGTGGCCTTTAAATAAGAGGTGCTCTTTGAAATAAGAGTACGTACCTAATCTAACATGAAATACAATAATTGACATGAGTTATGGGGGCAGAACAGGGGGGGTTGGACTAAACATTATCGTGACGGGTCTTAATAATTATGGCATGCGTGTTTTTTTTTCTTTCTTCAAAGGGAAATCAACTAAAATATCTTGACAATCGTTTGGGTTGGATTTGCCTTTATGAGAAATGTCCATAATATATAAATATGCTATTATTCTCTGAATATATTGTAATGCCCCTCGGCGTGATAAAGGAGGCGCACAGTCGCCGGCGCAGCTACTCAGGCTTTTATGAAGCAAACGTTGCAGTTAGCGCAATCATACCGGAGTTGTTGTTCCGCCCCACAACCGCCGCTCAAGCTTTTCACTGCGGCTCTCTCGCGGACTACTCCTTGTCGGGTCCTCCCTTCTCTCCGTAACGTCATGCTCCCCCCGACTAGCCCAGCCCCCAAACAAGCACCGGGCGTTACTATAGACGTATATACACTATTTATCACTTTGTGATATAATAGATATAAAAGATTTGCCAAAATTTCACCTGGCATTATCCAACTTTAGAGCTTCCACTCGACACGTGTTGTGTGTTTTTGTTTGTTTGTTAGTGTGTGTGTGTGTGTGTGTGCATGCATCCTAATGCATGTTGTGTTTTTTGTGTTGAAAAACTTTCTCACGCCCCCCCTATAGGTGTCTAGTCACATACAGGTGTTAGCACGGAAGAAAGTTCGTGAATACCAGGCGGGTATCAAGGTAGGTGATGGCGAACCTGCCCCGCCTCTCCGGCGACACTGACTGGGCGTCTCTTTCCTCTTTTGGTTACGGCGTCTCTCTTCCCTTCTTCCCTTCTTCTTCTTCTCTCTTCTTTGCCTCCTTCCCTCTCCTTCTTTGGCTATTCTTCTGTGCAGGTTTCTAGCCACTTGCAGGTTCTCGCCCGAAGAAAATCTCGCGAGATCCAGTCAAAGCTAAAGGTATGCGCTTCACGGCGGGCTTCAACTGGGGCTGGACCATCCTACGGCTTGGCTTGGCTTGGCTTGGCACTAACCGCCGCATTTGAGTCATAGCGCTGAATGAGACGCAAGCTTGGCTGACAAAATTCCAATTTGGATCAAACTCATTGCAGATTGATGGAGGATACATTCGATGGAAAATTGCATGCTCTGCTCAGACAGTCGGCACCTTTGGTCTAACTGACACCTTTTAAATGGGACACTGGGTTAGGGGTTTTTTCCGGATTCTTTTCTTTTTACAGGCTCACACTTTAGAATGATCAACAAGCTGTGTACCTTCACCTTTGTCATCATTGTAGCAAAAGCCGTTTTCCACTCAATTAGTCTGAGAATCTTGCGTCACCCATGGGGAACTCCTTGGGTTATTATTTTTGACCTGGAAACTTTTTCCAATGAAATAAAATCAATAGCTAATAGGTCTCCTTTAAAGGACAACCGACACCATCTTTTTGTTTCCGAACTGACACCAGAAAAATGTTTTGTAGCATCAGAAATACCCAAAACACGCAGGCTGATATTTTTAGTCAAATTCAAAATGACTTCAAGTGTCACAAAACTGCCACAAATTAGCTCGAAACTGGGGAGAGTCAGAAAGTCACGCCAGGACGTCTTCACCTTGCTCCAGAATCAAAACAATGGCTTCAGAGAGTTCAGACTGGGAGAAGACGCATCCCCTTATGAATCTGATTCAAATAGTTCTCAAGAGGAAAGCACAAATGTTTGCAATCGATTAAAGAAGTCCTTCCGTATCAATTTGAGCCGCCTGCAAGCGATGAAACCAGTGAAGATCTGGACTCCGATGTAGCGCCCAGAAAATGCACAAGATGGCGCACAAGATGGAGCACAAGCTGCGTTTGGTCCAGTATATGAAATGGGCTGATTTGTCCCCTGGGAATTTGTGTCAACTTCCACCTTCTTTATGCGTGTTACCGCAATTGGCTGCCACACACAACCATTCACCATCGCCTGATTGATTGGATTGGATTGGATTGGATTGGATATGCCTTTATTAGTCTCACAGTGGAGAAATGCCGTTTTCCTTCTAATTTCGCCGTCAACACAGTGTTTTCACACGAAACAAAGTACCCAAAATGCATTGTGTGGCTTTTTCAGTCAGGGTCGTTCCGAATGTGACGTCACTTTGGCATCGTCATCAGCTCTAAAACAAGACTTGATGAATATTCAGCGCGAGCGAGTCTTAAAAGGTGAAATATGCGCTGGAATCTTTGTCAAATGCGCTCAGTAGAAGTCATTTGAAGTCATTTGACAAATGATGGACGCAACTTGTCCGGAGGTGTCGCTTGTCCTTGAAAGCATAGAGGCTTTCTCCATTGAAAAGAAGGCAACACACAAGTAGCCCATAAGAGGCTTTTATCTTTCACGCTTATGCGGCATGCCCTTTAACAACTTATCTACCTTCCTTCATTTTCTGACCCTCTCACTCCTCTCTTCATGTTGATAAAGATGGAACAGAAAACCATACTCTGCTTGCTCTCTCTTCTCCTCTTGCCTTTTATTCTTGTTTTTCCCCCATATGAAAATTCACCATGATATCATATTCATACAATGTGACATGAACTTCTTACTGGTACGTACATCATACATAGTTGCAGCAGAAATATCTCGACAGACAATGTAGTTGAACAAAAGAAAGTGTAGCTTTTCTAAGCTCTTTAACAATAATGTGGAGTCATGAAGCAATTTCTTTGCCCTACCATTGATATGCTTCCATAATGCTCACAAAGCTGCGTGACGCGCTACATCATATTCAGCCTGACAAAAAACACACAAGGCAACACCATAGGCTGCATTTTTTTGCGGATGGTGCACGCGAGCCCATCAATCACCATTTTCATACGGATCCAAGCTATATTTGGCCTATTTGGGCATTTGCGCCATGATATGCAATTTTCCTTTTCACACGGCCCCTTATTGCACCTTGATTGCCTTTCGTGGCTGAAAGTTTTAATGGTGTTCAAGACCACTGTTTTTTGTTTCCGGACCAATACCAGAAGTAGTACTCAATTCCATAGTACTTACCAACGTCAATATCAAATACCTGATACCACTCATACTTTTTATCAATCAAAAGTTTCAGTTGATGAAAGTAAAAACATCAGTTGACATGCATCCAGTCTATGTATGAAATAACAGCATGGAGAAAGTCAGCACACCGTCCAAACCGAGTTAGCAAATTAATAGTTGCTGTTTGTAACAACACTCTAATAATCCAGTCGAAGAGTGTATTTAAATGTTATAAAAATACATCTCGCTCTAGAAAGTGCATCTTGATGGGCGTCTGAGAGGATTCATATTGGAATTCAAAACACAAAAATGCAAATAAGCCTATACAAGAAGGCTCGCTCTTCCTCATACAGACGCTCCCCTACTTACGAACATTGGAGTTACAAACAACGGTTCATACGAACATTTTTGTAGTCACATATGTAGTATTCTCTCCAGTTGTACATGTAGACATCTTCAGATAGAATATATTATATTCACTGTTTATTTTTCAGTACAAACCAATACAGATTACTGATACAAGCCTTAAACATACGTATACAAACCTTAAACATACTTGTATAAGCCTTAAACGTACATATCATACAAAGTATAGCACTGAAGCAAATTCACCTTACGAACATATCTCGTTCGTTGGGGAGCGTCTGTAGTATGAAGCAAGCGGATCGGATTTGAACTCGCAAAGCAAATGTAGCGTTTGGTGTTGACATTAGCTTGATTACAAAATATTATTCAAGATCTTCTTTGACCAAATGTTTCCATTCCCAAAAACAACGCCTTGATGCCATCTGTGCTCATCATGGAGATAGCAGGGCTCCCCTGCTCAAATAAAGTCAATGAGGCTGACGCCATTTTGAGCCCTTGACGGGATTGGTCAAAGCAAAAGTTTGCTAGTCGTGGCCGCATTGCCCAATCAAGTACAGTCATACCTCGGCTTACAAACTTAATTCGTTCCCAGAAAGTGTGTAAGTGTGATGTAAGGCAAAATGTTTGTCTGCCAAACATTTGTTTCCCGTAAGAAACCATTAAAAATGACAATAATCCGTTTCCAGGTCCCCAACATTATTTTCTACTAAATAAGCCTGAAAATTAAAATATACCTTATTTTATGTATAATAAATGCGCTATTGTATTGTAATGAAAGAAATAAACTGTACTGTATAATAAAGTGGTTTTATTGATCTTTGTGATGGTCATTGTTGCCTCTTGATGACATCTGAGTGAAGTCGCCGTGCTTTTCTCACTCACACGGTCCCCTGCTTGCTGCTTTTCGTTCATACAA
This sequence comes from Hippocampus bargibanti, assembly GCF_051943395.1. Classification (NCBI taxonomy): domain Eukaryota; kingdom Metazoa; phylum Chordata; class Actinopteri; order Syngnathiformes; family Syngnathidae; genus Hippocampus; species Hippocampus bargibanti. The sequence continues at coordinate 41,169 of NC_142745.1, read as the reverse complement.
ATCAACAGACGTTTTTCAACCTCTTCTATTGCCTGAAACCGTTGCTTAGACAACACAGAAACACCCTTAGCCACACGTAGCAATGGTCGACTTAGCGTACTGGTACTGGGACGCCGAGTCACACAAACGCACACCTCGTTGGTGTTTTTCGATGATCTCCTTCTTCTGCTCAACCGTCATATTCTTTCATGTCTTCTTAAGGCTTAACGCTAGCCTGTGGTGGGGTCTTTTTTGCTCCCATCATAGCAAAAGTACTCCACATGATAATAAACCACGTCTGCACTCAGAAAAGGGGTGTGGCCACCGTGTCGCTGTTCGGCCGTGTGGTTTGGTGTTCATCCGCCAAAAATTAGTCCACAATGCCACCATGACGCTGTGTGGTTTGGTTCGTCTGCTGAAAACGAGTTAGTCAGCCAAGATTATATGCTGGCGAATTTGCTCTCGGTGAGGCGAAAAGTTGGTGAGCTAAAGCGTTGGTAAGCCGAGCTATCGCTGTATTTGAAAAGCACACCATTCTGTTTACTTCTGCTCCCTCCTTCAATGGAGAAAGGACTTCTCATTTCTGGCCCAAATACATGAAGTTGCTTTATTTCCCGTGGCCCACAAATGTATGAGACCACACTGATCATTTCCACATGGCCCGTAACTCCTATTAAATGCAGCAAACTAACGGTTCTTTTCTCTTTTTCTTTTGCTTTAGGCGATGAATTTGGTAAGTCAATCTCATTTGTGCCCATATGCTACGCTTCCCCCTACTGGCATTTATCGGCATCGATGCACCGCCCGGCCCGCCGTATGGCCCTCTGCTGGCATGGCATCCCCCGCACCCTTCGCACCCTTCGCACCCTTCGCACCCTTGCCTCCCGAGCTACTTGGCTAACCCCGAAAGACGGCGCAGTGCCAAGGAAACAGCCCCACTTTCAAATCCTTTTTTTTTTTTTGCATCCTCGCTTGCTGTGTTCTTTTGGGGCTCTTGAGGCAAAAGGATGGTGCTTTTGTAGACAAAAACACATGTAAAATAAATGAAAAGAAACAGTGTTAAGCAATGACATTTCACGTCTGAACTTTTGGATGAAAAGAAATGTGATGATGCCATGTTTGTTTTGTATGGTGTTCAACAAAGGTTGATCAGTGCAATTCTGCTCTCTTGGTGATGGCAATGACGCTCTCTTTTGCATTATCTCCACTTTCTTTCTCCCGACTAATGCCTGTAATGCAATTGCGTTTAGACAGACAGTCGAGTGTCGTACACACATACAACAATCCAGGACCAAGACAGAGAACCAGCCATCTATTCATGTCTCCAGATCAGGGAGGGAAATCCATGTCAACTCATTCGCTGCCATCCCCGAATTTCTTCGGGAATTAAAAATATGACATGCAGCACCATTCCCAAATGTCTTCCAGTTTTGGTTTTTCTTTCTTGGGTGCCGATAAAGCGCTTGCCAGACCTCTGGCAGTGGTTTTTTTCTTTTCCACCAGGGGGCAGCATTTCCCTTTTCTTCCATGTTAGTCCTTTGTTCCAGCTTCAGCTGTTGTTAAAGCGCTATCTAAACCGATATGGATGTATTGCATCTTATTTTGGACAGCCGCCCTCATTTCAAGCTCATATAACTCCAGGCCCATATCATTTAGGAATTAACTTTTTTTCTGATGAATGAAGAGTCTGCGGCAGGGGTGTCAAAGTCATTTTTTTGCCGCGGGCAGGCCACATTGCAGTTACGTCTTGTTCTTGAGGGCGTTATGAATTTGGGGAAACCATTAGAATACTACCCCCCCCCCCCCCCCCCACAAATTAATGAATAACGAGTTTTCAATCTGAAGCCAACCGTTATTGCGGTTTACATGTGACAATTTGAAATTGGGGTTCAGACATTAGCAAGCATCAAGTTGGATTTGCTTTCACGGGCCGAATAAAATGAGGTGATGGGCCAGATTTTGCCCCCGGGTCTTGACTTTGACACATGTGGTCTAAGGTTTTTAAGGTCTGCCATGAATGTTAACGTAGTTCTAAAACTCAATATTCTGTGGGACTCGCAGGGGAGAAATTGACATTTCACAGCAAGCAAAGTGATGGAAGGAAGAGGAAGAAGTAGAAAAACAAAATACAGGAGCTGCTGTAAAGGCAGCCACTCTTACGGCGCCATCTTCAATTCAAAAGATCAAAAAATAATAATTGCCCCTCCATTTCACACTACGATCTGAGCTTATCAAGTATGTTGACCAGGTTTAATATTGACGATTATCAGACCGATCGAAAAAAAAATCCCCCTTTATTGATTCTACTATTGCCATCAGATAAAACGTACAAGTACATTATTTTGTCTTCACTTTTAAAACAATAAGGCTGTCTGGCTGGCTGGCTAGCTAGCTAGCTATATAGCTGGCTATTTATTAGTTATGTGGCTATCTAGCTATTTAGCTAACTGCCTAGCTAGGTATCTGTTGGCCATCGATTGGCCAGCTAGATAGCGGATGACTCTTTTGGGACGATTGGGCCTTTGCTGACCCATTGAAATGTGTCCTGATGATGAGGAGTATGTGTGTCGGCCACTTTAGGAGTCGTGCGATAATGGCGGTGCCCCCCTTTGCGCTTGACGTGGCTCCTCCCCCTTTGCCGTCACACAGGATCAAGCATCCAAAGACAAAGCCCTGCAGAATATGGCGGCGCTGTCGTCGGCGCAGATCGTCTCGCCCAGCATGATCAAGAATCATCTACCGCCGGTGCCCCCTGCGCCCTACCCGCCAAGCAGAGTAAGAATCATCATCATGATATGCTTCATTTAGAAACGCCTTTCAAAACTCTCAAGGTCATTTTACAGTCACAGGACAAATGTTTTTTTCTGTGGGTGAGCAGCGGCAGCCACACGCGCCAGCGTTCACTCAACCTGGAAGTAACTCAAATAGCTAGCTAGCTAGCTAGCGAATAGATAGCTAATGGCTAGCAAATAGATAGCCAATAGCTAGCGAAGAGATTGCTAACAGATAGTAATTCGATTGCAAACAGCTAGCGAATAGATAGATAGCTAAGAGCTAGCTAGATAGCCAGCTAATAGATAGTAGTGTATTAAAAGAAAAGGCAGCCGTGTGTATCTCATACCAGGAAACACAATCCTCCAGCCAAATGGCATTTTTTGAGTAAGACCCTCCCCGCCCCCTCAAACATTCCTGCTTTGTTTGACATGTTTTTTTAAAGCTGAAAACCGTGTTTTTTTGACAGTACTGGCCCGCTGCAATTCCGGGACAGCCTGGACCCTCTCAGGAGTAAGTAGAACCGCCGAAAACTCAGAGAGTGGGTGGGATTGGTGAAAGGGAGGTTGTAACGTCAGTTTTTATAACAAGGGACAACATTGTCCCACTGACTACATTATTAGCAAAGCATTTGTAACACGTGACGTTTTTGTACATCAGGCTGGTTCTCGAGCTCAACCCAGGAAGGACTCCTGGGCTTGGTCGCACCAGCCATGCGTAAGTTGGCCTCCATAGCTGAGCACCAAAGCACTGCTCCTCATTTCCACGCTCTTTCTCTTCTACTCTGTTTTCCGCCCCTGATTGACCTCCAAATAGCATCACCCCAAAAAATACAACCAAACGTGGCCCAGTGCGGACCGTGTGGACTTGGGCTTTGCCGGTGCAGCCACACATGCATACTTAGACACCAACTAGTGGTTTTTGTATTTTTCTTTTCCTCCCACAGTTTAATGGATGACATGTTTTGGTCTTGTTGTCATCGCCGTGTTCCCAAGCATCAACTATCTGCTTCACTCCTTCACTGCCAGACCATGTGCAAAAATGTGTCCTCTCCAGTGCCAGGGTTCTTGTCATTGTCACTCCAATTCCAGGACCCACATAAGTTCAGTTTTAAGACTACATAAACATTCAATGCAGCGTAAGAAACCTTAGATTCTCTTTTTTCATGGGAAAAAAAGAGTTAATTCCCAAGTTATATGAGTTTGGAGTTATTTGAGCTTGAAATGGGGACAGCTGTACAAAATACAATGCGATACGTGCATATTGTTTGAGATAGCGCTTTAACCACAGGTGAAGGTGGATCAAGGTGGATCAAAGCACTAACATGGAAAAAGGGAAATGCGACCCCCTTGTGGAAAAGAAAAAAACATTGCTAGAGCTCAAGCAAAAAAAACAAAACCAGAACAAATTCAGGAATGGCTCAGATCTTGCTGGGGCTTGGGTGCCAATAAAGCGCTGGTCACACCTCCGGCAATGTTTTTTACCTTCCTCAAGGGGCAGCATTAGCCTTTTATCCATGTTAGATTTACACCGTCGTTCAATTTTCCAATTTTTGTCTGCCCGGGACATTCGCCATTTTAATGGTCTCTCCGTCATTCAAGCGTATGTGTCCAACGTCTTTTTTCTTGTCCAGTTTTTCCTCACGGAAGCATTTTATTTTTTCTTGTCTTGTAGTATCAAACCTTTTGCACAGTCTCCCTACCAAAGCCTATCAGGTCCTGTTCCGCAGTCCATAGCAAGTAAGTCCAACATAGTTCAAACTGTTGATGGAAGTGTTCATGTGAGCTACTTGGTGATGATGCCAAATGTCCAGGTTACGAGCCCTTGGCGCCACCGGCCCCGCCCACAGCCACAGCCGTGCCAGTGTGGCAGGACCGCACCATTGCCTCGTCAAAGCTACGCATGTTGGAGTACTCGGCCTTCATGGAAGTCCAAAGGGATCCAGACACCGTGAGTTCACTTTTAGGATTGATATATTGATCGTTTCCTGATCGACCATGGGAATGGAAAGAGATTGTCCCACGTAAATGCGCTTCAATTCCAAGCCGCGACAGTTTCACGTAGGCATCGGCCGAAAAGTCCCCTCCTTGATGCCAAAAATGCTGAAAAAGAAGTCGTATCCGTTCCACATGACGTACAACAACACAAAGTGACAAAAGAAAACAAAGCTCGGCTGGTGAGAGGCCTTGCCGACTGACGCCTGCCTACTCGGGCGCCATCCTGGACTTCTTTGCAGCTCAGTGCCTCCAGTCCAAAAGCTGAAGTCAAGTGGGCAGCCGCAATCATTGCTTTCAACTTTGTATCATCTTCCAAAATGAAATGATATGGAATGGTATGGTATTATTTGTGACGTTTTTCCATGTTGCAAATTGTCAGCAGCCATTAGAGTGGCCTGGCTTCATTTGATTGCCGCTAACAGAAATGGCAGATATTTTCCATTGGTGATGGCGGTGCCGGCGGATGATACAATGCTACCACGTCTTACGAACGCTTTAGCTCACCAACTTTTCATTTCATGAACATTAAATTGGCGAGAATATAATCTTGGCATACAAACTAGTTTTCAGGAAACACACAGAGCGCCACAATGGCTGCCGGACTAGTTTTCGGCGGAAAAACACCAAACCGCACGGTCAAACAGCGCTACGGTGGCTGACGGACTAGTTTTCCACACCCACTTTCTTTGAGTGCACTCGGTGCAGACGCCATTTGTTATCGAGTGAATTACTTTTGCTATATGGGACCAAAAAAGACCCCACCACAGGCTAGTGTTAAGCCGAAGAGGACGCCAAGGAAAATGACGGTCGAGCAGAAGAAGGAGATCATCGAAAACACCAACGAGGTGTGCGTTTGTGTGACTTAGCGTCCCAGCACCAGTACGGCAAATCGACCATCGCTACCATCCATTGACAACTACCATCACAAAGGTCAATGAAACGACTTTATTCTACAGTTTATTTCTTTGATGACAATATAATCACACATTTATTATACATAAAATAAGGTCTATTTTGTGTGGTTTTAAGGCTTATTGAGGAGAAAATGATGTTTTATGGGGACCTGGGAACAGATGATTCTCATTTTTAATGGTTTCTTATGGGAAATAAATGTTTTGCCTTACACACACACACACACACACACACACTTGATAACACTGTATAAGGCACACCCACATTATAAGGTGCGACTGCTTATCATCTTCTGATAGCTTGATGCTAATCATATCGTCGATGACCCTGCAGGATTCATTGCCCCCTATCTTGTGTCTCCGTTTTGCAGTACAGCAAACACCTGTTTGTCCACATCGGACAGACCAACCCCTCGTACAGTGACCCTCTCCTGGAGGCGGTCGAAATCCGGCAAATCTACGACAAGTTCCCAGAGAAGAAGGGAGGCCTCAAGGAGCTTTACGAGAAAGGCCCCCAGAATGCCTTTTTCTTGGTGAAATTTTGGGTGAGCAATCACCATTTTGTGTCTCGAAAAGATCTCCGTGAAGCGGCTTTGTTAAAATAGCGCAATTATCCAGAATTGAGGACATTATTATTCAAATCACACCTTAAGCTGTTTACGCCCAGCGTGTTCATATGAATACAGATACATTTGTGAAAAAAAAGATACAATACAATCAAAACAGAGTATCAAATAGTTTTAAACAGATGAACAATAATTATTGTGGCGAGAAACAACATGACGGTATTTGAAAAGGAATGTATCTGTGTTCATATGAACACGCTCAGCGTAAATGGCTTAACTCATTCATTGCCATTCCCAAATGTATTCGGGAATTGAAAATATGACGTGGAGCGTCATTCCTGAATTTGTTCGGGCTTTGCTTTTCCTTGGTTGAGTGTCGATAAAGTGCTGGTTGGAACTCTGGCAATGTTTTTCTTTCTCACGAGGTGGCAGCATTTGCCTTTTGTACAGCTACCCCCATTTCAAGCTAAGATAACTCCAGACCCATATAATTTAGGAATCCCCGAATTTGTTCTGGTTTTGTTTTTGTTTTTTTCATGCTTGGGTGCCGATAAAGCGCTGGCCATGGCCTCTGGGGATGTTTTTATTCTTTTTCACCAGGGGGCAGCATTTTCCCTTTTCTTCCATGTTAGCGCTTTGTTCCAGCTTCAGCTTTTTTTCAAGCGCTACATGTATGTATTGCATTGTATTTTGGACAGGCGTCCCCCTTTTCAAGCTCAGATAACTCCAGACTCATATCACTTAGGAATTAACTCATTTTTTTCCCTATGAAACAAGAGAGCCTGAGGTTTCTTACACTGCATTGAATATTTATGTCGTCCTAAAATTCAATATTCTGTGGGTTCTTGAATTGGAGTGAAAATGACAAAAACCCTGGCACTGGAGAATGTAAAGAAAATAAATAAATAAATAAATAAATAAATAAATAAATAAATAAAGAGTGTCCAAAACAAAAATAACCCAAAAAAAAGGTAAACAATGGAAACACGGCCATTGTGATCGGTGGGCAAACACTCCAGGGAGTACGAAAGCCATGATTGCCGGATGACATGGATTGCGCTCTTTTTCTCCGCAGGCCGATCTGAACAGCAGCGGCATGCAAGATGGCCCCGGTTCTTTCTACGGCGTCACCAGCCAGTACAGCAGCGGCGAGAACATGACCATCACGGTTTCAACCAAAGTCTGCTCCTTTGGGAAGCAGGTGGTTGAGAAAGTGGAGGTATGAGCACGTCACCATCCGTTGGCTGCGCAAACGTCCACTTTGTACGTCAATGAGCGAGGGGACGCGTGTGTCTCTCCGCAGACAGAGTACGCCCGCCTGGAGGGCGGCAAATGCCTTTACAGGATCCATCGCTCGCCCATGTGCGAGTACATGATCAACTTCATCCACAAGCTCAAACACTTGCCTGAAAAGTACATGATGAACAGCGTTCTGGAAAACTTCACCATCCTGCAGGTACGCATTTCCTTCTGGGCAGGCTTTGCAAACGCCTTGTCTTGATGTGGCAAAATCAAGCCCGGCCACCAGATTACATTCGATTGGATGAGCCTTTGTTTGTCTCGCAGTGGAGAAAAGGACATTGCACAGCAGCAAAAACAAAATACAGGAGCTGCTGTAAAGAAGGCAGCTACTCTTTCTAATTCAACAAAACAAAAACAATGTGACACAACACAAAAGACAGTCATTCATTCTTCGGCACTTTCTGCACCCTCTTTGTTGCATGAAGCACTTCTAGATGGAAAAAGGAGAGGCCGTGCCTTTTATTTGGAAACGTTTGATATATTGATGTGTTATAGTTGGATTTTCTTTTCATTTATTGAACAATACAATCAAAACAGAGTATCAAATAGTTTTAAACAGCCTTATACTCAGGTGCGCCTTAAATATGGAAAAGGTTTATAAAGACACCACTCATTGCGGGTGTGCCTTATACTCCAGGGCGCGCCGGAGGAAAATATGCTCTATATATTCACCAAACAATTTTCCCTTGTAGAAGAACAAGTGCATGAACCCAGCCTCGACTGTAGCGCCTAGTAATGTGGTGTGCCTTCTACATAATTTGGAAAACTTTTATCGATTTAGATATTACGCTTGGATTATCTTTTCATTCATTGAACGTGCGCTTTATACCCCGGAGCGCCTTATCAGAATCAGAAAAGCTTTATTCGTCCCACGATGATACAGTGATACCTCACTTTACGAACTGATTTGGTTTCCAGAAAGTGTGTGTAAGGCGAAAAGTTTGTCTGCCAAACATTCATTTGCCATAAGAAACCATTAAAAATGAGAATAATCCATTACCAGGTCCCCATAAAAAAAAAACAACAACACAATTTTCTCCTAAATAAGCCTCAAAACTACACAAAATATACCTCATTTTATGTATAATAAATGTACTATTGGATTGTGGTGAAAGAAATAAACTGTACTGTATAATCAAGTGGTTTTATTGACCTTTGTGATGGTCGTTGATGTAGTTGCCTCTTGGTGATATCCGAGTGAAGTTGCCGTGCTTTTCTCTGCGACAATACCCTCACTCACACTGTCCCATGGTAGCTGCTTTTTGTTCATCCAAATCAACACAAGTTTTTCAACCTCTTTGATTCCCTGAGACCGTTGCTTAGACAACACAGAAACACCCTTAATCGCTTCCTTGTTCTTAAGGAAGGTAGCAATGGTCGACTTAGCGTAATGGTCCCGGGACGCTAAGTCACACAAACGCACACCTCGTTTGTGTTTTTCGATGATCTCCTTCTTCTGCTCCACCGTCATTTTCTTTTGTGTCCTCTTTGGCTTAACACTAGCCTGCGGCGGGATCCTTTTTGGTCCCATAATTGCAAAAGTACTCCACTCGATAACAAACCACGTCTGCACTCAAAGAAAGTGGGCGTGGAAATGTAGTCCGCCATCTACCGTGGTGCTGTTCCACCGCGGGGTTTGGTTTGTCCGCCGAAAACTAGCTTGTCTGCCAAGATTATTTTCTTGCAAATTTCATGTTCGTAAGGCAAAAAGTTGGTGAGCTGAAGCATTCGTAAGCCGAGGGATCGCTGTATATGGAAAAAGTTTACTCATAATACTTCAACTGAAGCTATTTTCCAAGCTGACATTGTTACTTGCGTGACTTTTTTGCTCCCCCGAGGTGGTAACGAACCGCGACACCCAGGAGACGTTGCTGTGCATCGCATTTGTGTTTGAGGTGTCCACCAGCGAACACGGCGCCCAGTACCACGTCTACAGACTTGTGAAGGACTAAGCCAAGAAATGAAAAACCAAAACATCCAAGTATGCCATCCGCCCTCTCTTCAGCCAGCAAAACCGCAAACAATGCTAGTCAGCGAACACATCGAAGGAATCGAAGCCAAAAAACAAACAAACAAACAAAACATGGTCCCCCACGTGCATTTGACAGAGCAGCCACTTGTGCTTGAAGGTGTTTTGGATGAAGTGGCGATGAAGCTCCTGCGCTTGAAAGAACAACAAAGTGTCCAATGAGAAGTCACTCACTCCAAAGCGAGGAAGAAGACAACTGGACCACCGATGACCACCAGGAAGAGGAAGTGGCGATGCGCTCCATTTTGTCAGGAAACAAAAGTGCCTTTTTTCTCCAAAGATATCATTGCCTGCCACTTTGAATTGCCTTTTCAACTACCTCTCTCTTTTTTTTGGTTTGTTTAATGACATATGATCATCGGGCAGATTCAATTAGAAATAATCCTTTTTCAACCCAACATTTATTGGTGAAAAAGACTTGAACATGCCCTGTTCCGGTACTGCTTGTCTGTGATTGAAATTGTGTCTTAAGTGGGGTTCACACATATCCATTTGGAATCTTATTTTGAAATGTTAGAAACCACGTCACGCGTCTTCTTGCTACACTTCCTGTGTGCACAAACTTCAATGACCGGCATAGCATAGCATAGCATAGCATAGCGCCGCACAAACATAACGACATCTCCAATAATCGCGAGTCTCGTCCCTCCCCAAACCAGATGTCTGTCAAAGTTTGACCTGTAAAGAAGTGATATGGGGCCACGCAAAAGTAGTGGAAGGAAATTGGGAGTGATTTTCATCAACGGGGGTAAAAACAAAAAACCCTTTTCAGATCAATATCATATTTTACAGTTGGCTCGGGGAGTAAAGTGCTTAAATTTGCCCCACTTACTGCAAATCATGTTTAACTCATTCGCTGCCAGATGATGTGCAAAAATGTGTCCCCTCCAGTGCCAGGGTTTTTGTCATTGTCACTCCAATTCTAAGACCCACAGAATATTGACTTTTAGGACAACATCAAAGTAGAAAAACAACATACAGGAGCTGCTGGAAAGGCAGCCACTCTCGCAGCGCCGTCTTGAAGTCAAAAGAACAAAAAAAAAAAAACTACATAACAAATAACATGACAACACAAAGACAGAGAGTCATTCAATCTTAAGCACTTTCTGTACCCTCTTTGTTACACGAAGCAGTTCAAGATGAAAGAGGAGAGGATCAAATAATAATAATTAATAATGAGTTCGTCTGTGTAAGCTCTCAGTCGTACAAGAGTGGTCCATCGATGAGAAGGTTTCTTCAGCCGTCATCTGTACAAATTTGAAGGTTTCGGACGTTTCGCCTCCTATCCAAGAGGCTTCGTCAGCGAACTAAAGTCTGACTGGTCGTATCGGCCCTATTTTAAGGATTATATTATGGATATATAAATAGGGCCGATACGACCAGTCAGACTTTAGTTCGCTGACGAAGCCTCTTGGATAGGAGGCGAAACGTCCGAAACCTTAATAATAAGTTATTATTAATTTAGTAATAATAATAATCATTATTATTATTATTAATAATAATAATAATCCATTTAATTTATAAGCACCTTTCAAAACTCTCAAGGTCACTTTACAGTCACAGGATAAGCTTTTCTGTGGGTGAGCAGTGGCAGCCACATGTGCCAGCGTTCACTCAAGCCGGAAGTAACTCATATAGATAGAAAGCTAGCTAGCTAATAGATAGCTCAGATTGTTGACGTTGATGGTGCCCAATCCCTTTTTTTAGAACAGGCGACTCATGTTGTAGATGGAGGTGCTTGCTACCTGGTGCCCACAGTCATTATCTTTGCCTCAACTTGCTGGCTAGCTAGCTATTAGATAGCAAATAGATATCTAGCGAGGTAGCCAGCTATGTAACTAGCTAGATAGATTGCTAAAGAAATAAAAGGAAGTGAAGAGAGGAAACGGCACCCAGGCATGAAAAAGCATTCTACGTCATATTTTCAATTGCCGATAAATTTGTAAATGGCAGTGAATGAGTTAATTGTAAATATCGGCTTTCGGGTTTAACATGTACGATTTGTCAAACGTCTTCCAAGGGTAGGGCGCAGGGAGAAAAAAAAAAAAAAAAAACTCTCAACACACCCCACAGCACAAGAGAATTGGATTGGATTTGCCTTTATTAGTCTGGCAGTGGAGAAATGTACATTTCACAGCAGCAAAGTGATAAAAGTGATCATCACTCAGGCATCCAACAATCAGGCATCTTTGATTGGAATGGATGCAAATCAATATTTTTCTCCAGATGGTACATGGATGCTTTTCAAATGGTACCACTTGTACCACCACGGCTCTATTGGAAGGCGTGCGTTTGGGTGTGAGGCAGTGGAGACCAAGCGTGTGATTTTTCTTTCTTGACGTGTACGCAGCCCAAAGTGAAAACCACATTGTTGTTTCTGTACTGTGAGTCAAGTGGATCCCGAAAGGAATGTGTTACATAGGAGCATTTTTATTTGGAGGGAGGAGGGGGGGGGGCTTGCACAGAGAGAGGGGGCATAAAAGAACGAGCAAATTGAAATCTGTTTCTTTTCATTAATTCATTCACTGCCAGATGTCCAAAAATGTCTCCGCGCCAGTGCCAGGGTTTTTGTCATTGTCACTCCAATTCCAGGACCCACTGAATATTGAATTTTAGGACTACATAACCATTCCATACAGCATTAGAGACCTTAGGCTCTCTTATTTCATCAGAAAAAAAAGAGGTAATTCCTAAATGATATGGGTGTGGAGTTATCTGAGCTTGAAATGGGGGCATCTGTCCCAAAATACAATCCAATACATCCATATTGGTTGATTTCACGTTTGAACAACAGCTGAATCTGGAACAAACCGCTAACATGGAAAGAAGGTAAATGCCGCCCCCTTGTGGAAAAGAAAAAAACATTGCCAGAGGTCTGACCAATTCGGGAATGGCAGTGAGTGAGTTAAAAATGCAGAGAAGCTTCAGTTCATATGTTGAAGATGATGTTTTATCAACACCCATCTGTGCTGTGTGCAACGTGATCATCGATTGTTATTTATAGGTTTGGAAAGCAAATTGTAATAATTAGGGCAATGTGGGCTTCACTACTTAATGATCGTGTTTCCATTGAATTCGCAGTTGGTTCAACGGAACTTTGTGTATGGGTGTGTATTTGTGTACACGTGTGTGTGTGCGGCTCACTGGACAATTTCCTTCCAGCCATTATTTTTTTGCCGTAAAATTGGACATATTTTGACACAAGTGCCTGCCTGGCTTTGAATGTCGTATTTTGCAACTTTGACAAACAAAATAATAACAACGCAACTTGCTCAATGTATTAATTTTATATAGTTTCTTACCAGTCCAAATATTTGCCCATTTTTTTTCTTTTTGACTGTGAGTGTTTTGCCTCACTGAAAAATAACGTGTGATTGCGCTGATATTGATAATTAATAAGATATATAATGTGTCGTATTCTGAATGGTGTGGGAAGGTGTTTAATTGTTTTTGTTTTGTTTTGTTGAAGGTGGTTTACTAAGGTTTTTGCCACAATTGTGAATTGCAATTTTATACTTCCAAATAGTGGTTGGACGATGTAATCAAACAAATATATCAAATAAAAGACACATGGTGCCTTTTGGGGGCATTTCCCCACCATACACTGTGTGGTTTCCTTTGTCCACAACTTTTAATAATAATACGTAATAACAATAATAATTTTCATTCTCTCAAAATCAGTTTACAGCCACATGGTTCTTTCTGTGGCTGAGAAGCGGCAGCTACATGCACCAGTTCACTCAACCTGGAAGTAGCTCAAATAAATAGAAAGCTAGCTAGTTTAATTCATTCACACACGCACACATAAAAAGTTCTTATTTGAATGTTTTACATCATACATAGATTATCTACATTACAAGCATCACACACACGCCAACGTTTAAAAACGCACAAAAATACTGCCCGGCATATGAGAAAACGTCATTTCCCATAATTCAACGGGGCCAGGAAGAAGACGGAAATCAGCAATCGTCCGTAAATTAGAGGAGTACTGTATTTGTATAAACTCCGATTGTTTTGTAATATAAAAGCAATATTTTAGTTCGAGATCGCCTTTGGCTTTGTGCTTTGTTTTGAAAGCGACCCCGTGAAGAGAAAGGCCGAAAGGAAAAGAAGAAGAGTTTAGCTTAGTGCTTTGTTTTGAAAGCTATGAGTCGAACCGGATGTAAAGAACCGAACGAGCGCTCCAATGCCGTCACTTGGAAGAAAACATGTCGTCGCCTTGATTCGCTCCGTTGACACTTTGAGCGCACTTCCAAGAAGCCGCCTTGTCATGTCGCCTTCAGCCAACATCAAGTCAGACTAAGTGACGACGCCACGGTGTGGACCTCGCCGTCACCCTTCCTTCAGTCGGCTTCGCAGGCCGCCGAAGCCAGGAAGTATCCAGGACCCGACACCCTTTCAGCCCCGATCGCTCTGATCGCTCTTCGTCCCGTTTCAAACATTTCGTCCAGGTGAGTTCTAAAGAACACCGAGACACTTGGAAGCTTTTAACGCCGCTTTGAAACCACCTCAGTGTTCTTTTATCCCAGTCACGGCGGTGATTCCACTTGTTCACGGTCAAGCTAAATGCCTTCGTGTCACTTCATTCATTGACTGTCATTTGAAGTCAAAGCGGCTTTTGCTCCAGAAACAATTTTAGATTCAACGAAATGTTGGCAAGAACACAACAAAATGGTCAAGATTGTATTTGAGACTGTGTGGGTAGCCATTGTCCGTTGTGACGTGTTCTTGTCAATTCATCTTCCTCCAAGCGGATAGATCAATGCCCTAACGGGCTCCAATTCCAGTCGAAAGAAATCGAATGGCATTGCAATTTGCATGACGTGCTAACAAAGGTTGCTTCGGGAATTCAAGTTGGAGGTGGTCAAGGGCCAACGCGAGCTCTTATGTGCTCCTGCCGGCTACAAGTCAACCCTCAAAAGTTACAAAGAGTCTTCTTGGCTGCGTGTCATAAAACTGGAACGGAACAACCATTTGGCAATTGTCAGGAAACACGTTCATGAACGCGAGAGATATAATGACATTGTTTTTTGTGCCGCTGTGGGGAGTCTCTTCACACGCTTTCTGATGAAATCAGAAAGCCTTTAATAGTCCCACAATGGGGAATTTGGAAATGGAGGTGATTTGGAGGTGCATAAATGATGTTTTTCCGTCACAGAGTATTTTTGTACTGGGTGGCCAGTGTTGAGATAAGTCAAATTGAGGTATGGTTACCTCAATTTGTGGTTACATCAAAATAAAAACAAAAAGTTTGCTTGTGCTCTAGATTCTCAAAATGATTTTTTTTTCTCCAGAAAATCGATAACGTTCTAAATGCAAATCGTGTTTGAATTACAAAATACGTCAGTGACGGGAAACTTAAATACTGTCGGTGGCTACAATTTTTTGTCAGTGCTATTTGAGGACCACAGAACTAACTATATGACAAAAAAACGTCATTTTAAAGATGGATGAAATGTGTGCACAATTTGTAGAATATTTTTTAGTTTTTTTTTAATTCTTTTTTTTTTTTGTCTTTTTAATTTAATTCAACGTTTTGTATTTTTTTTTCTCATGAATGAAAGGGCTCCTTAGAGTGTGGTCATGTTGCCCACGGGCCAGCAGTTGCCCATGCCAACTCTCAACAAAGCATCATTGATGCTTGGTAGTGCAAGATGTTGTCACCTGGATGCACCCACCCAGGCATGGTGACAATCTCCGTCTCCATTGTCCTTTTCCCTCCTCACGTGGGTCCCGCCTGCCCCCCTGAGCCCATTTCTCCTTTTTCGACATCAGCAGCGCGTGACCCAAACTCTGCCTGGTCAGCTTTTTACGCCCGCCCACGCCCATGTCGACTTTGCCAGATTTGACACTGTCGATCGACTTCATCCAGAAGTTTTGGATGCTTATCAGTCGATCGCAGTTGCCTTCGGGCCAACGGAAAATTACTATCGCTTTTCTTCAACAAATCCTTACTTAGCCAACCTTTATTTATTCAGTCACCAGATAGTTACATACGTTTGTTTCTTCATTTGCTCGAGTTCATTTAGCTGCCTATCTATTTTCTGTCTATTAGCTATCTATTTGCTATAGATTAGCTAACTGGCCGGCTAGTTAGCTATCTGGCTGGCTATCTATTAGTTATATAGCTAATTGTCTAGCTAGCTAGCTAGCTGTCTAGCTGGCTATCTATTAGCCAGTTAGATAGCTTTCTATCTATTTGAGTTATCTGGCTAGCTATCTATTAGCTATGTATTAGCTAGCTAGCTTTCTATCTATTTGACTTATCTGGCCGTCTATCTATTAGCTAGCGAGCTAGCTTTCTCTCTATTTGAGTTATTCTGGGTTGAGTGAACGCTGGCTCGTGTGGCTGCCGCTGCTCACCCACAGAAAAGCTTATCCCCTGACTGTGAGGTTTGCCTCTGTTGTTCTGACATGAGCAACCTTCTGCATTAGGATCTGATGCTCCGCAGTCATGGATCACGTCCGAGTGTTTTCTCTCAACTGCTGGTGAGTGCTCAAACGCGCACACGCGCAAACGCACAAACGCACACGCACGTTGTTCGTTGACATGAGGCTTGTGCTTTTGTTGGTCAGGGGGGTGCGTTACCTGAGCAAGCAATGTCGTCAGCGCTACGCCATGATCGGAGACATGCTGCTCCAAGAAGAGCACGACGTGGTCCTCCTCCAAGAAGTGAGTGGATACAAAGAACAAGGGACATGTGCATGATATTTATCTGCTCACTTCATTTTAACTGACTGTATTTTTCTGGTGTATAAGGCGCACCCCCAACGAATTATATATTATTTTATAAAAAATATATATATATATATATATATATATATATATATATATATATATATATATATATATATATGTATATATATGTATATGTATATATATGTATATATATGTATATGTATATATATATGTATATATATGTATATATATGTGTATATATATATATATATATATATATATATATATATATATATATATATATATATATATATATATATATATATATATATATATATATACGGAAAAGTTGCATGCCTGCCCGGGCATCCGGGCAGGCATGATTTCAGACACTGTTCCTTTGAATTTTTTGTTCTCCAGGTGTGGAGTGAAAAAGACTACCTGTTCCTGAAAAAGAAATTGTCCAGTAGCCACGTTCACTCGCATTACTTTAAGAGGTAACTTGTTTCAAGATGGAGTCATCTCCTTGCAAAAAAAGGTCTTTGATGTGCTGGGGGTGCTTTGAATCACCTGTCGATGAGAAGGTTTCTTCAGCCGTCATCTGTACAAAAGTGAAGGTTTCGGACGTCCGAAACCTTCACTTTTGTACAGATGACGGCTGAAGAAACCTTCTCATCGATGGACCACTCCTGTACGACTGAGAGCTTACACAGACGTTTGAATCACCTGCTAAATGCAAGCAAGCCACTGAAGGATTAACAGTCTTTAATTTGCTCTTGACCTGCATCCCAAAGCACAATCATCTCGACAATTTCTGATATAATTGTCAAACAAAATAACTTCACTCATTCACTGCCAGACGATGTGCAAAAATGCGTCCAGTCCAGTGCCAGGGTTTTTGTCATAGTCACTCCATTTCCAGGACCCACAGAAGATTGACTTTTAGGACTACATAAACGTTCTAGACAGCATTAGAGACCGTAGGCTCTCTTGTTTCATCAGAAAAAAAAGAGTTAATTCCTAAATGATATGGTCTGGAGTTATCTGACCTTGAAATGGGGCCACCTGTTCCAAAATACAATGCAAATTGATATAGCGCTTTAACAACAGCTGAAGCTGGAGCAAAGCGCTAACATGGAAAAAGGGGAAATGCTGCCCCCCTGTGGAAGGGGAGAAACATTGCCAGAGGTCTGGCCAGCGCTTTATCACCACCCAAACAAGCAAAAACAAAACCCAAACAAATTTGGGAATGGCGCTCTGTCAAATTTTTAATTCCCGAATACATTTGTGATTGCGTTAATTAGCTCAATTAATTACAGTCCCAGTTAATTGATCACACACATTTTTTGGGATGGCCTGACAGGACTCGTGATGGTAGTTGACTTTTTCTTCACCCCTCCAGCGGCGTTATTGGCAGCGGTTTGGCGATATTCTCCAAGCACAGAATCCAAGACACGCTTCTTTACCGCTACTCGCTTAATGGCTACCCATATATGGTAAGTATTGCAGAGTATGTAGAAATGGTTGATTTTTTTTTTCGTCAATATTCTTTTATTTTGAATCACCAACTGTTCATTTCATTATTTTGCAAAACCATGTGCCTTATCACATCATTGTGTTTTTTTTTCATCTAATATTATGGGTGTAATTATAAGGTATGTAATCTAATCATCTAATTATATGGGTGACCAGGGATGCAACAGGGAACAGAAGTGAAACTCTAAAAGCCGTTAACTCATTCACTGCCAGACTCCCCACACTCAGTCAATATGGGATGCATCCAAATGTGGGCAAATTGCCTCAATGTTGAAATTGCAACCCCCTCGGCCCCCTTCAGGCTCACCACGGGGACTGGTTTGGAGGCAAAGCGGTGGGGCTGGCCGTCGTGAACATCGGCGCGCTGACCGCTAACTTCTACCTGACTCACGTAAGTGGCGCCTTCAACGAGGTCTCCTTGGAACGTACGCTGAGGAGAAACGTGTCCTTGCAGCTGCACGCCGAATACTGCCGGCGGAGGGACGCTTATCTGCCTCACAGGGTCGTCCAGGCCTGGGAACTGCAGCAGTTCATCCGGTACCCTTTCATGTCCCGCCCAAGGCCATTCACACGTACATCACACAGTTCCTCAACTTACAACTTACAAACTTGCGTTCGGAACGCTGGCTCCTCAGTTGAATTTGTTCCCAAGTTGCTTCACCGCTATATTTTGGATGGAATGGATGTCATGTTTGCCATAGTACCGTTGACTTTTTTTTTAGTCTGCTTTCAAACTTGTTTATTTGTTGTTGTGACAGCAACTATTTTGTAATTGCTGCCTATCTTCACTCAGTGACGATTTTTGATATTTGCAAATGCGTATCATTTTTATTTTTTTTTATTGAAATGGGCTGAGTAGCTTCACGTCCACAAAAGTAGTCCTTGGACTCTGTCTTATGGTGTCTAGCTGGCTATATAGCTAGCTATCTATTAGCCAGATAGCTAGCTAGTTATCTAGCTAGCTAGCTAGCTCGCTTTCTATCTATTTGAGTTACTTCTGGGTTCAGTGAAGCCGGCTAGATAGCTTGTTATCTAGCTAGCCAGCTTTCTATTTGAGTTTCCTCCGGGTTGATGAACGCTGGCGCATGTGGCTGCTGCTGCTCACCCACAGAAAAAAAACTGATCCTGTGACCTTGAGAGGTTTGAAAGGCGCTTATAAATGAAATATATGTAATTACTATTATTATGATTATTATGCTTATTATGATGATTGTTATCATGAAGAGAGAATTGGCCAACGTAGCTGATATGAATGTGTTGCCAAAGGACATTGCGATGTTGTGTTCCTAGTCACACCTGGGCAGGCGCCGATGTGGTGGTCCTGGGCGGCGACCTCAACATGCACCCTCAGGATCTTGGCAACCGCCTGCTGACGTCTTACACGGAACTGCGGGACGCCTACGCCGAGACTGATAACTTTGACGTAAGTCTTCCGAAACGTACCGATCCCAAACTTTTTTCTCAAGTGATTATTCGTAAATGAGGTCAACGAAAGAAGATGGCCCCTTGAGGTGGGAGTGATCCCACTTTACGAGCAGTCATTTGATGGATTTTTTTTTTTGTTGCTTCAATTCATGAACTTGGGAGATATTGGCAAAAACGAGGAAAAATAATCAATAATATGACAACACAGCGACACAGACGGTCATTCAATTTGCCCAGGGGAGGTGCAAAAAAAGCACAATGGCCCCCGTGGTGTCCAGCGATGACCGTCAAATGGCAGCGACATTCCTCCCTAATCAAAAACGGTGCTGGCATATCCGTGGTTGCCGAAAAGGCGCAAGCGCTCAGCACAGTCTCCGCCTTGATGAATGTCGTGGCCAACAATGCTGAAAAACAATCGGTCAACTGTTGCACATGACGCACAACAACACAAAGTGAAATGGGAAGCGTCTTGACGACTTTTCCGTTTTAGGGTTGTGAGGACGGTCTGACTGTGATTGCGGACAATCCTTTTGTCAGCCAGAAGGCGCTGGCTCCCTTTGAGAAAGGCATCCGAATCGACTACATCCTCTTCAAGGTGGCGCCAACGTTGCCTTCGCCCGCTCTCATCACGACCAATTGGCTTTGACTTGTTGCGTGTGAGGCTTTGCTGTCTTCACGTGTGCAGGGTTCTTGCAAAGCCAACATTGGGTGCGTGTCGATGCGCACCACCAAAGGTTCGGTCCCGGGACACGCGTTCCCCTATTCGGACCACGAGGCTCTGGCGGCCGACTTCACTCTGGCTCCCAGTGAGGCTAGCGGAGACTTTGACTCGGCCACTCGTGACTCTGCTCCAGGTATGATTGAGAGTGAGTGAGTGAGCCTTTCATTCACTCACTCACTCACTCACTCATCGGTAATTGGAAAATAGGACGCGGAGCGCCATTCCCAAATTTATTTGAGTTTGGTTTGTTCTTGCTCGGATGCCGATAAAGCGCTGGCCATGGCCTCTGGCAATGTTTTTTTCTTTTGCCCATGTTAGCGTTTTATTCCAGCTGATGTTAAAGCACAAAATAAACCAATATGTATTGCGTTGCATTGTATTTTGGACAGCCGCCCTCATTTCAAACTTCTATAACGCCAGACCCATATAACTCCCTTGCCAGGGTTCTTGTCATCGTCACTCGAATTCCAGGACCCATACAATATTGCATTTTTGGACTAAATCAACATTCAATGGAGCGTAATAAATCTTTGACTCATCTTTCATCAGGAAAAAAAAAGAGTTAATTCCTCAATTTTATGGCTCTGGAGTTAGATGTGCTTGAAATGAGGGCGGATGTCCAAAATACAATGCAATACCTCCATATTGGTTTTGATAGCGCTTTAACAGCAGTTGAAGCTGGAACAAAGCGCCAAGATGGAAAAAAGGTGAAATGCTGCTCCCTTGTGGAAGGGAAAAAACATTGCCAGAGGGCTGGCTGGTCAGCGCTTTATCGGCACCCGAGCAAGAAAAAACAAAAGCCGAACAAATTTGGGAAGGCCGCTCTCTGTCATATTTTCAATTCCAGAATAAATTAGTGAATGAGTTAAGAAATTTGATGAGATTAGCCTTCATGAGTGTCCTTCATACTTATTTGTCACGTCTTTTTGATGAT
This sequence comes from Hippocampus bargibanti, assembly GCF_051943395.1. Taxonomy (NCBI): domain Eukaryota; kingdom Metazoa; phylum Chordata; class Actinopteri; order Syngnathiformes; family Syngnathidae; genus Hippocampus; species Hippocampus bargibanti. Next base: position 20,315 of record NC_142745.1, on the reverse strand, counting down.
ACGAGTGCAGCGTGTTCTAGCGGAGACAAATTCCTTGTGTGTTCTACTTACTTGGCCAATAATTGTGATGGTGAGATGGTTCATCATGAATGAACAAGGCAACTTTGACTCCTCTTGTCCTCAGGGGACGTGGCCAGATTGGTGGACATCTTGACGGAAGCCCGCGCGGAGGTGAAAGTCGGCGTCCATTGCGCCGAAGGAACGCGCTCCACGGCGGCCCGCATGGCCGCCATGAGCCTGGCCCTGTTGCTGCTGGAGTTGGCCATCGCCGCCGTGCCCTGGCTGACGTTGGGCACGGAGCCGTCCTTCCCGCTCACGTCCTTCTACCTGCTGGTGGCGCTCTGCTTTGCTATCCTGCTCTGCGCCTCTCTGCTCTACCTCTTCTACACTATGGAGCTCAAGTCCCTGCAGGGCACCGAGGACCAGATGAGGCTGGCTGTGGGGGGCCTTCAGGAGAAGCTGCGGGCCTTCCACCTGGCCCAGACCGCAAGTGTGTGAAGACCGCCAATGTGCTCTGAGCTGAGTCGCTCTGGATCATTGGACAATTGGCCTTTTTAGCTCTTTTTATTTTATTTTATTTTATTGTATTTTATTTTATGAAATACAAAAAACATTTACCTGAAAATGATCCCTTGAGACCGCAGGTGTCAAAGTGAAGGCCCGGGGGCCAAATCAGGCCCGCCACATCATTTTATTCAGCCCGCGGAAGCAAAACAAGCATGCCAAGTGCCATGATTCTTGCTAAAATACGCACCAAATTTTCAAAAAAACAGTCATTAGTTTTGAATTTAGATTTGAAAACTAGTTATTCATTAATTTGTTGTGCGTTCTCTAAGTAATATGTGGATGGGATTAAACATTCTAATGTCTTCCCCCCGCCCAAGATATATATATATATATATATATATATATATATATATATATATATATATATATATATATATATATATATATATATATATATATATATATATATATATATATATTGACAGCAGCAAAAGTAGACAAAGAAAATACAGGAGCTGTTGTAAAGGCAGCCACTCTCGCAGCATTTTAAGGGGACGGAATGACTGTTTCCACATGATTCTACTTGAACATTGTCTGATTCCATCCCACGCATTTCAAGATGCAAAAGCCTTTTTCAACACATTTCACTCCTGGGTAGAAATACTTTTGAGAAGGAAGAAATTAATTTTCTACCATGACATATTGCCATGGATGCTGTAACATCTGGATGACATGTGGGGAAAAAGTGTACGTGTATCCTTTTAACTCATTCACTGCCACTCGAATTGATTTGGGAATTGAAAAGCATGAGGTGGAGCACCAATTCCCCAATTTTTTTCCGAGTTTTTGTTTTTCTTGCGCGGGGGTGCTGATAAAGGGCTGGTCAGACTTCTGGCAATGTTTTCCCTTCCACGAGGGGGAAGCATTTGCCTTTTGTAGAGCCCCCCCCTGTTCAAGCTCAGATAACTCCAGATCCATATAGTTTAGGAATTAACTCGTTTTTTTTTTCTGATGACAGAAGAGTCTCAGCTTTCTTACGTTGCATTGAATGTTGATGTAGTCCTAAAAGTCCACATTCTGTGGGTCCCGGAATTCCAGTGACAATGACAAAAACCCTGGCACTGGAGTGAACACATGTTTTGCACATCGTCTGGCAGTGAATGAGTTAAGTTGATCAATCATAGAAATGGATTTCTAATATAATGCACACATGGCTGGGCCAAATCTTCCTTTGGTGTTATTTGAAGTTTTTTGGGGCATTGTGAAAAAATGAGATTCGTTCCAATTCTGGCAATTTGCATAATATTGTGAGCAAAAATAAATAAAAACAATGTTTATGACTGAGTCGGCTTTTGAGGGCAACCTCAACACTCCCTTGTCGAAAGATGGACTAAATGACCAATAACAACATGTGGCTGCCGGATCGTCTCGTGATTGCGGTCGTTTGTCCTCACTCACATTAACCTCTACGAACCATTCCAGTCTGGTTTCCGTCCCCGCCACGGCACTGAATCCGCCCTCATAAAAATCACTACTGATCTTCTCATGGCAGCCTCTCTATTCTCATCCTTCTTGATCTCTCTGCAGCCTTTGACGCCATTTCTCACCCCGTCCCGCTCAACCGACTTTCCACTCTAGGCGTCACACACACCCCACTTAGTTGGTTTCACTCCGACCTCACTGCAATTTTGGCATTCACTATCACTGCTTCGCGGATGACACCCAACTCTACCTCTCGCATCCCTGACACTTTGCCTCTCAGAAATTAAATCCTGCTTTTCTCATAACTTTCTCAAACTAAACAGCGAAAAAACTGAACTTCTTCTTGTCTGTACCAAATCCACCCTTCACAAAACTAACAGTTTCTCTCTCACCATTGACAGTTCAACCGTGTCCCCCTCCCCTGAGGGCAAGAGCCTGGGTGTCATCCTCGATAGCACACTATCTTTTCACTCCCATATAAATAACATAACGCGGTCTGCATATTTCCACCTCCGCAATATCAATCGTCTCCGTCCCTCTCTCACCCCTCACACCACTGCTATTCTTATCCACAGTCTCGTCACCTCCCGTATCGATTATTGTAACTCACTTCTTTTCGGGGTCAATCAAAAATTTCTCCATACGCTCCCAACTACTCCAAAATTCCTCAGCCCGGATCGTCACTAAAACCCCCACCTTTCACCACATCACTCCTGTCCTCCAGCAGCTCCACTGTTTGTTTCCTCTTCCTCCCTCCACCTCTGTATGCCCTCTGCCCGTCTCACCACGATGGGGTGCAGAGCTTTCAGCCGCTGCGCTCCCAAACTCTGGAACTCACTTCCACCCAACATCCGTAACATTGACCCCCTTCCTACTTTCAAATCTCACCTCAAAACCCACCTGTTTAAACTTGCTTTCATCTGCTGTTTTATTATTTATTGTTTTATGCATGATTTTACTGTTTTGTGTGTTGTCTTTGTTGTAAAGTGTTCAGAAAGGCGCTTGTAAATTACATTTATTATTATTATTACTTTTTGCACATGCAACCATTTGGACTCACAGTCACACGTGACGACAATTTGGAGTGTTCAATCAGCCTGCCATGCCTGTTTTTGGACTGTGGGAGGAACCCGGAGAAAACCCACGCGGGCCCAGGGAAAACATGCATTTGAACTCACGACCTCTGCACTGTGACGTCGGCGTGCCAACCACTCAACAATCGCTCAACTACAACAAGAGTTTGGACTGTTTGACTTTGTTGTTGTTGTTGTTGTTTTTCTCCCAACAGGTGAAACTGGTCAACCAGGTGCACCATTCAGCGTTGACACACCCAAAGATGATGAAAGTCCGAGACTAGGCGCGGTCTGGATAAGTTGCGCCAGGCCTCTTCACCCATTCGCCAGCGACTCTAACTCCTCCCTCTGCCCTCCCTCCCCGTCCCTCCCTCACCCGTCTGGCCTCACCCGACAGGCCTCATTCATCCCAGAGCCGCTTGAGCCTCGAAAGCTCCTCCGCGACGATGGCCGCCCCCCAGCCGCTCAAATCGGCCTTGACCATCTCCCCGGTGGATGACACCTCCCTGGCCTTGCCCTCGGTCCGCCAGCAGTACCGCTCCGGAGAGCAACGCGTTCTGGAGCAGGTGCAGAGCGTGCAGAGGACCAGGTCCAGGCACTCCAGCAGCAGTAGGACTGGCTCGACCTCTTTGTCTCCAACCGGTAAGAACTTTTGGCAATTTGTTCCGTGTTGCTTAAACGTCTTCTCATTATATGTTTGCTTTGTTGTATTAAGTGCGACTTTGAGTGCAGCTACTAATGACCTCAGCACAATCTTGTCAACATCCAACATCCACCCATCATAAGAGATATGACAAAATGCTTTCCTTTGTTTTTTTTTTTGTTCTTGTAAACAGACTGATAATGTGATGACGTGCTGGAAATGCTTCTGGATCTCGTTACCACTTTTACGCACTCATTCATCAATCTACACATTGTTAAATTGCATGCTGGTTTTTTTTTTTTTTGCTACTATTGACATTGTTGTGCATTTCTATACTTATTTATTTATATGTTTGTCTGGGTAAGCTCTGTCGTACAGGAGTGGTCCATCGATGAAAAGGTTTCTTCAGCCGTCATCTGTACTTCAGATGACGGCTGAAGAAACCTTTTCATCGATATTTATATGTTTATATACTCATTTATTTGCCCATTTGTTTATTTATTTGTTTATTTTGTGGCACGTCAAGTACAGTACGTTCAAATGTACTGGAAAGCGAGCTATTTGCTGTCTTTTTGCAATCTAACTAACTGGCTTGCTATCTAGCTAGATATCTATTACCTATCTATCAAGCTATCTATTAGTTATCTATCTAGCTAGCTAATAGATAGTAATAGTTATTTTAATACTATACTATATACTAATTTTACAGCAGTTATTAGCTAGCTAGCTTTCAATCTATTTGAGTTATTCCGGGTTGAGTGAACGCTGGCGCGTGTGGCTGCCACTGCTCACCCACAGAAAAAAAAAATTAACCTGTGACTGTAAAGTGAACTTGAGAGTTTTGAAAGGCGCTTATAAATGAAATGTATTATTATTATTATTATTAAAATACATTCTGGTTAGTTGTGATTATGTGATTATTAATGTTTACTCCATAAATCAGATTTTTGAACTCCTTCACTGCCATGACCAAATTTATTTGGGAATTGAAAATATGACGTAGAGCGCCATTCCCTAAATAGTTCGATTTAGTTTATCCTTGCTTGGGTGCCTATAAAGCGCTGACCAGACCTCGAGCAATGTTTTTCCCTTCCACAAGAGGGCAGCATTTCCCCCTTTTTCCATGTTAACGCTTTGTTCCAGCTTCAACAGTTGTTACACACCATATAAACAAATATGGATGTATTGCATTGTATTGTGGACAGCCACCCTCATTTCAAGCTCCTATAACTCCAGACACGTATAACTTAGTAGTTAACTCTTTTTTTCTGATTAAACAAGGTTTTGAATGTTTAATTAGTCCTAAAAGTCAATATGCTGTGAGTCCTGGAATTTGACTGACATATGACAAAGACCCTGGCACTGGAGTGGACACGTTTCTGCACATCATCTGGCAGTGAATGAGTTAAATTTCAGCAAATCTCCCACAGTTATCAAATGTCTTCCAATATTCACTTTACGCACAGCTGAGGTCTACAATTGTTTTCAACTTTTGCTGCATGTTTGTTGTTTTTTTATGTTGAATATATTTTGTTGTGTGTGTGTGTGTGTGTGTGTGTGTGTGTGTGTGTGTGTGTGTGTGTGTGTGTGTGTGTGTGTGTGTGTGTGTGTGTGTGTGATTTTACAGTAGGCTAATATTCTTGATGCACAGAATATAATGACGTTATCCTATTTTGTCCTTTAAATTCCATGAAATATTATATTTCTTAATTCTGTGTTGTTGATTTTTGGTTCATATTTTTGTAACCACAAACCCTTTTAATCCCTTGCTTTCATTTTGTTTCATTTCAGGAAAAAAAAGTCCAATGATTGTTTGTGCCCGGTCAGAGTTCAATGACCAATCGGTGTATTGAAGGTGCAGCCCATAAAAGCGATATCCGCCATAAACCTTCAGTACTATCACACCTGTTTGGAGATTATGTAAACTCCGCAGGGTTTACAGTCTAATTTAGCTTGTGAAAAAAGCATTTTAATAACCTGCCTTGAAAAGACGTTGTAATCATGAGACGCTTCTACGCGGTTCTCCGTTGTCAAATCCAGACATTGCAACTGTAAGCAAAACAGGTTTTTGCTAATTGCTGCCTCATTAAAATACCATCAACTAACTCCTTTTGACCTGCACACACCCGTACTTTGGTGTACACGTACATTTCTCAGCCAGACCTCAGATGTGTTGTCCCCTTGCCAAAGTCTGATTGGTTCCTCCAGCTTTGAACCACAGACCGGTCACAAGTCTGATTTCTTATCACTTTGAGCTAATCAATATGTGTGCGTAATCTTAGCTTGGGTCTGGCTTCATCAAACTTTTCTTTCATTTCCTCTTTTAGGTCCTTTGAATGATGCAATTGTTTCGAATGGAAATGTCTTCTTTGGGAATGGTTACCTCAAAACTGTGAGTATGTCTTAAATTTGAGGGTATGTCGGCCTTTAGTGGAAATTGTACTGTTAGAAGGGTTATGACAGTGTCTGAAATAACGTCTGCCCGGACGCCCGGGACGTGCAACTTTTACGTTGGGCGTACAATTTACAGAGTGCCTACACACCCGGATGTAGGCCGACAACTTTTTCAGGAAAAAAAACAAAACAAAATATTTTTTTTTTAAAAATCAAACGTTTGCTTTATTCCGATTTCGAAATCTTCGATTGGTTTGGAAATTTCGGAAATTTCATACTCGGCAGCCAATCAGAAGCCTGCATCGAATAACTTCATGCTTTCGTGTGCATGTCATTTTCCAAAGTAGACGCACAGAAAACATAAGAAAAATGGATAAGTGGTTCGGAATCAAGCCAAAACCTCATCCCCAGAAGAAAGATTCAAAAGAAGCTCACAAAAATTATGACGCTACAAAACATAAACATACATGAAAAGCATGGTGGAAAGCGGAGTTGACGCGGCTTGTCGCAGCCGACGCAACGCAAACATTGCATTGTGCCCAACAGTGTATGGACAAACCACACCTGGAGCAAGATCATCTGCAAGGGAGATTTACCATCAATTAAGCAAGGGAGCATTTGTGCTAGCTACATCAAAAAGTGTTGTTCTCTTATACATTCGGGTTATCAATCTTGAATACTTTGCAACAATGTTTTTTTTTTTTTTTTTTTGCGATTAGTCGACTTACTGTGTTTCAAGTTGTGAAAAATGGCGCAGGCAACTTCTCAGAGTTGTCTGCCCTGGTGTCCGCCAACTTTTTGTCATGAGTTTCAGACACAGCATATACATGAGATGTCCTCCAAAGAGACTTGTCTTTTGTCCCTGCAGGTCCCTCTTGACAAAAGCCTGAACCGCCAGTCATTGAACAGCGCCGCCAACGCCACGGCCAGCAATACCTTCAGTCGTAGCTATGAGTTTGGATTGACTCCCATGGGCTGGCGGCCCCCCAACCGCGAAGAACCCGGCCTCGGCTGGCAGAGTTCCTTACCCAAAGGCCGCCAGCTTCCACAGAGGCTCCTCTCGAACCGCAGCACCTACAAAACGGAAATGCTCCGCAGTAGTCATCAGTTGACGGGTAACAATCAGCATTTTGTCAGCAGCCCGCTTGACGTGAAGAAAAGGCATTCCAAGCCTCTGATGGTGGACACTCTGCCCAAGCAAAATACGCTGCCCGGCAAAGTGGATTCTGGGTAAGGGAGGATGATACAGTGATGTTCTTGACCGGTTTCTTTTTTTAACACTAGCAGCAAATGAGTTTTTCTGAGCAAAAAAAAACAAAACATCGATTTATTATATTGAAATATTTTGCTTCTGCAGGTTCGGCTTAGTTTAGCTAGTTGGCTATCTATTAGCGATCTATTGGCTATCTGGCTGGCTAGCTAGTTGGCTGGCTATCTGTTAGCTATCTATCCATCTGGCTAGCCAGCTGGTTAGCTGGATATTTGTTGGTTATCTATTGGCTAGCTAGTTGGCTATCTATTAGCTATCATAGCTTTCATAACTTTGCTGCTGTGAAATGTAAATTTCTACACTGCGAGACAAATAAAGGTAAATCCAATCCAATCTATCCAGCTAGCTGGTTATCTTTTAGATGTCTGTTAGCCAACTAGTTATCTGGCTATCTATTGGATGTCTACTCGCTAGCTAGCTAGTTAACTGGCTATCTATTAGCTAGCTGGCTAGCTAGCCTTTTATTCATTTGAGTTATTCTCTGTCGAGTGAACTCACAGAAAAACTGATCCCGTGGCTGTAAAATGACCTTGAGAGTTTTGAAAGGCGCTAATAAATGAAATGTATTTTCAGTGTCTGAAATTCATGACAAAAGGTTAGTGGACACCCGGGCACATGCCCGATTTTTCACAATTTGAAACACAATAAGACGACTAATAGCAAAAGAAAAAAAACACATAGTTGGAAAGTATAAAGGATTTTCTAAAATTAAGGAAGTAGATACCACAAATGCTCCATTGCTTAATTTAAGGTCAATATCCCTTGCTGAAGATTTTGCTATAGTTGTGGTTTATCGTCATGGCGCACAATGCAATTGTTGCGTTGCATCGCGTTGTCTGCTCTAAGTTACGTGGAGACCTCTTTCTAACCGGCTTTCAAAACTCTCAAGTACGCTTTTCAGTCAGGGTATAGTCCGAAGCAGGCTTCTGATTGGCTGCCGGTGCCGGTGGAATTTCAAACACTGGTATTATTATTATTATTATTATTATTAATATTGATGACAACCACATTTGTTGATTTCGGGTTTGTGTCAAACAAACTCTTAGGTCAAGCGGGAACAGCGCCATGGCTGACATGACCATGAAAGAAGCAGTGGACTTCCTGTCCAACGAGGATATTGAATACCAGCACCGCGGCGCCTCCTTCATCCAACACAACACTTTCATGAACGACAAGGCCAAGGAAGAGGTGATTTAGCTTACTCGCTTTCATTTCAAAGTACAGGTCAAATATTCAGCCCGAGCTCGAACCGACTCCAAGCTCAAAATGTCAATCTTTGCGTTTGGGTCCGTTCGGGCTCGGGCTGGGCGGGGCTTCTCCTTCGCGGACTTGTATTTTTTTACGTTTAGAGAAATGTATACTAAAACGACATGTGGATACTAAACCAAGGAAGACTTGTTATAAAATCAATACTTTTTAAAAGGCAGTCAGGTAATTGTGATTAAACTACTAAACGGGAACGAGCAGCCAGAGCCGAACTGACAGTGGACGCCACCGCCGCCGTCTCCCTCCGCGTCGCACTCTAAAACGCCGCTTTCTTAAGGTCGTACAGTTTAGCGATTGCGGCAATTGCGGCTCCTTTCAGAGAGCCGCTTTTTTTGGATCGGCTCATTAAAAAGATCCGGCTCTTTTGGCTCCCAAATGGCTCCTCAGTTGTTTTTTTTTTTTTTTTTTTTGGTTGCTTAAATTAATTGACTACCAAAAATCATGAAAAACAACTACTCATGTAAAAACAAATACACTACACTATATCAATTTTTTAATTTATATCTGATGATCAGCTGTCACTAATTTGCTTTTCATATGAATAATGCTATCATACAAACGGGTCGGGTCGGGCTTGAATGCCCTCGGGTCTGGTCGGGCTGGACATTTTGGGCCCGATCTTACCACCTGTTTCTGGTGGTGTTGCCAAATACGGTATAAAAAGAAGAAGGATCGTAGCTGCGTGACTAAAAAAGCATCTGATGGATCAATTTTGTGTCTAGCATTTCTTCTTACAAATTGGAGTAGCTTGTGAGCGCTCTCAACAAAAGCCATGTATGTGATTGAATGTGGACTACTTGAACATACCGTAGGTGATGAAGCGCAACGGGATGGCTCCCTTGGTGGCGTTGCTGTACAGCCCCAACGCCACCCTGAGGCAGACGGCCTCGGCCGCTCTGCGCAACCTCGCCTTCAAGAACAACGACAACAAAGCGGAGATCCAACGATGCGGTGGAATCACATCGGCGGTGGCCCTACTTCGGGAAACGGACTCTCCTGAGATCCAGAAGCAGCTCACAGGTCCATCACGCAACTTATCCTGCTCTTTAACTGCCATTCGCACATTTATTTGGGAATTGAAAAGCATGCGGGGGAGCGCCATTCCCCAATGTGTTCCGGTTTTGGTTTTTCATTCCGATAAAGCGCTCGCCATGGCCTCTGGCAATGGTTTTTTCTTTTCCACAAGGGGCAGCATTTCCCTTTTTTCCATGTTCACGCTTTGTTTCAGCTTCAGCGCTATATCAACCAGTATGTACGTATTGCATCGTATTTTGGACAGCCGCCCTCATTTTAAGCTCATATAACTCCAGAGCCATATCATTTAGGAATGAACTCTTTTTTTCTGATGAAAGAAGAGAGTCTAAGGTTTCTAGCGATGTCTTGAATGTTGATGTCATCCTAAAACTCAATATTCATTGGGTCCTGGAATTGGAGTGACAATGACGAAAAGCCTGGCATTGGAGTGGACACATTTTAGCACATTGTCTGGCAGAGAATGAGTTAATCCCCTCTGTCAATCAGCCACAAGGTAGAAATTCTGCTTTTACATATAAATAATGGAGCGTTGATACATTGTATGAAAATAATAATACAGTTCATTTCTAAGCACCTTTCAAAACTCAAGGGCACTTTACAGTCACAGGATATTTTTTCTGCGGGTGAGCAGCGGCAGCCACACGCGCCAGCGTTTACTCCACCCGGAAGTAACAAAGTGAAAAAATAAAAAAAATAATAAAACAAACAAACAATAACACAAAGACAAAGTTCTTCAGCACTTGATGTACCCTGTTTGTGACATGAAGCAGTTCTAGATGAAAAAGGGGAGGATCAAAGCATCCTTTTCAGCAGTGGATCAATGTTGAATATGGACTATTTTCCAGATTTGTTTCTGAATATTTGAGGAGACAACATTCCTTTTGTGTCCCTCCAGGTCTTCTGTGGAATTTGTCATCCTCCAATAGCCTGAAGACAGACCTGCTCAAGAGCACGCTGCCCGTTTTAATGGAACACATCATCTTGCCTTACACCACAAGCGGTGGTCCGGAGCATGAATCCTTCTTTCATGCCACCAGCTGTCTGCGGTATAACCATTTTGTTGCAGACAAATGTTTGTGTATAAAAATAAAAGATCCTCATAGATAGATCTGAGGATTTCAAATATGGATGTGTGTTTTGGTTGTGCCAGAAACCTCAGCAGTGGAAACCAGAGTAACCGACAGACCATGAGGAAATGTCGAGGTTTGGTGGATTCTTTGGTCGCTTACCTTGAAGATTGTGTGGAAACTGGCAGGTCAGATGATAAGGTAACAACCAGCGGCGGGCCTGCAGGCCCTCCTAAGCCTTCAGTAGTGCTCATTGATCCTGTGACTGTAAAGTGACCGTGAACGTTTTGAAAGGCGCTTAGAAATGACATGGATTAATAATAATAATCATCATCATCATCATCATCATCATAGATGGATGGATTTGCCTTTATTAGTCTCAGTGGAGACATTTACATTTCACAGCAGCTAAGTGATGAAAGGAATGAAAGTAGAAAAACAAAATACATGATCATAATAATAATAATAATAATACATTTAATTTCAAGTGCCTTTCAACGCTCTCAAGGACACTTTACAGACAATAATACACTATACACTAACACTAGACATACAATAATAAATAAAATAAAATACAATTGTGAATCAATCAGCTGCGAATGTGGCGTGCTATTAGTCCACGTCCACTAGAGGGTGCCGTTATAACTTGTGACTTGAAGAAACTTCGGAAATACAGTAAAGTCTCGTTATATTGATATCGGATATATCGATAGTCCCTTTTATATCGATACTATTTCTATGCACGCACAGAGAAAATTACATGCAAGCAGGGTCCGATATATTGATAGTCCCGGTTATATCGATATTTTTTCGGACTCCCTTGAATATCGATATAACGAGACTTTACTGTACTGTCATGAAACGATTCAAATTTTGACTATGAAGGTGTGGATGCATGATCACTTCACAAAATCGCAATATGATTTGATATTTTTTTCTAGCTTTAATGGACGTCAATATTTATGATGGTAACTATTAAAAATATTACATTTTACTGAAACCTTCATCATTTTCTCAGCAGGTCAGGAGGAAAAAGTTTATTTTGAAACTCTGATAACCGTTAATTGTCGATGTGTATGTGTGCCTCAATTAACTCATTGACTGCCAGACGATGTGCAAAAATGCGTCCACTGCAGTGACAGGGTTTTTGTCATTGTCACTCCAATTTCAGGACCCGCAGAATATTGACTTTTAGGACCACATAAGCGTTCAATGAAGTGTGATAAAATCTTAGACGCTCTTCTTTCATCAGAAAAAAAACCCAGTTAATTCCTAAATGATATGGGTCTGGAGTGATACGAGCTTGAAATGGGGGCGGCTGTCCAAAATACAATGCAATACATACATATTGGTTTATATTATAATAATAATGTTGGATTCTAATTCCTGTTTCTCATCTGGTTCGGTGTTCAACAAAGGTTTGTGGTGAAATACCAGCGGGGACGATAGTTGGTGAACAGAAAAACTACTTTATTCTCATGAAACAAAAAGAGAACATCTCTCGTCTGAAGCGGGGAGCCAAGAACACAAAGCCCGCCCGCTCAACCTAGTATTAAAAGTACACAGCAGTGATCTGTTGTCCAATCAGCTATGGACAAGTATTTGGGAGGACATGAGACTGAAAGTTGATACTTGTTGTTACATTCTGCTTTCGCAACTATTCAACTAATAAGCTTCATAAATCCATGTAGACTAAACTAAACATGCAATAACATAATATGTACTAAGCTAAACATGGAATAACATAATATGTTTCCTAATCTAAGCATGAAATAACATATGTTTACTAATGTGCATAAGCACTCTATCAAATAATAATAATAATAATAATAATAATAACAGTGTCTGAATCTCATGACAAAAAGTTAGTGGACTCACAGGCAGTTAGTTGACACCCACGGGCAGAAAGAACACTCTGAAAAGCTGCCATGGGGCAGGCAACTTTATGGCCGACATAAAGTTGCCTGCAAATTTGGGAATGGCGCCGGCCGTCCTATTTTCAATGGCCACATCAATTTGATAATGTCAGCGAATGAGTTGAAAGGCATGTTTCCAAACAGTGTGCGGAGAACTGCGCCTGCATTCTGCACAACCTCACCTTTGAGTTGGAATCGGAGGCCCCGGCCTTGTTTAACCGCATTACGGCACTCGCCAAGCCCGTCGGCCCAGTGGAGAGTCAAGGCGACGCCGGGCCCATCAGCTGCTTCACTTCCCCAAGCAAAACCTCCGACAACAAGGTAAGACGCCATAGTTCCATCACCGATCAAGAATCATCATCGATGCAATTGATGGGATCCTATCTCCCCCCCCCCCCCCTGCCTTCAGCGCTACTTTGACTTCCCAGTGGTGGAGGAGCCCAACCCCAGTGGGGCCGGCTGGCTCATCCACTCCAAAACCTTGCAAAACTATTTGACCTTTTTGGACTCGAGTCATCGAGAGGAAATCCAGGAGGCTTGTTGCGGAGCTCTGCAGAACCTCACCGCTCAAGACGGCATTGTAAGCACCAGTCGGCTCGGATTGAAGATGAACCGTGTTCTCTGACAATGTCGCCATTTAGCTTTTTACTTTTTTTTTTTTTTTTTTTTTTTTTCTTTCGTACACACCGTTTTTTTCTTTTTTTTGTGTGTGTGATCCTTTCTCCTCGGTGGTAAAAGGTCATTTTCACATTTGAACTGGTTGTGACTTGTGATCCATGAGAATCGATACCAGAACAATTTGTGTTACTTTTAATACAACAATGCATCTTACCATAAACACACATAAAAGTAAAAATAACGATGATGAGGCAATATTATTATTATTATTAATAATAATAATTATTATTATTATTATCATGATCATCATAAAAATGATTAGCATTTGCAATACTGGTTCAGTTCTTATTTCTGGTCCATGTGAATCGATACCAAAACAATTTGTGTTCCTTTTATATGTGTTTATGGTAATATGTGTGATTGTATTAAACATAACAATAATGATAATAATAGCAATGTTAATAATATTAATAGTCAGGATCCAGCATCCCTGTCACCCAATGGATGGATGATGACAATAATCATCAAAATGAATCATGTTCTTCATTGCATTTTTCAAAATATGAACTTTGAGTAACATAACCGTCATGAATTTAAAACAAATAAGCGACAGAGGATGGAAAAATGAATGACAAAATGAAAAGACTGACAGTCATTTGCAAAGTACTGCACAAGGAACAAAGTCAAACAGTATTACAAAGAATGACCACAAAGTACACGTTTTAGTATCATCTGGAAACTCATTTAAAGACGTCCTAATTAATTAATTAATTGATTGGTTTGTTTCTTTGTCTATTGATTGGTTTATGGATGTGTTTATTTTGAATGGAAGTTTGGTGTTGTTGCGTTCAGGTTTCCAACGTGATGAGCCAGACGCTGGTGCAAAAGCTGGACGGCTTGAAGGTCATCACGCCGCTTTTGAAGTCAAACAAGGTCACCCTGCAGAGGAACGCGGTGGCGTTGATTCGCAACTTCAGCAAGAATCCCAACCTGCAAGGCATCTTGGGTGAGAAATCACATCCATGCTCATTTCTCACCGGATTTCCGATGACATTTCCCTCTACCAAAACAAAACAAGAAAACAATATGCAACTGAAGGCCAAATAGCCAAATATTCTAGCGAGCTTTCTATCTATTTGAGTTACTTCCAGGTTGAGTGAAGCCACGTAGTTAGTTAGCTTGTTATCTAGCTAACTAACTATTAGCTAGCCTGTTATATAGCTGGCTGGCTATTAGATAGCTAGCGAGCTTTCTATCTATTTGAGTTACTTCCGGGTTGAGTGAAGCCAGGTAGCTAGCTTGTTATCTAGCTAGCTAGCCTGTTATCTAGCTTCCTGGCTATTAGCTAGCTAGCTTTCTATCTGTTTGAGTTAACTCCGGGTTGAGTGAATGCTGGCCCGTATGGCTGCCGCTGCTCACCCACAGAAAAAAAAAACTTATCCTGTGACTATAAAGTGACCTTGAGATTTTTGAAAGGCACTTAGAAGTGAAATGTATTATTATTATTGCAAATGGGCAAAAGGCAAATCTGGTACAAAAGGAGTATGGGTCCAAAATGCACAAAATAAATAGATTTTCACATTAAAAGTGTGAATTCATTCAATGAAAATGTTGCATTTTTTTATGAGCTACAAAACAGATAATTGGGCAATTTTCTTCGGCACAAAATGGAACAAATGAGTCCATTTATTCAACTCAAAATGGAATGAATTGCGGATGGAGCGACAACATTGAGCAACTGTGACTTTCCAAGCTTCACAATGCAGCTATGAAGTGGACAATTGATGAGGTGATTAATAGCGCTTCCCGATTGTGTCCCACGTGTTGATTCTTGACAAAAGATTCCGATTTGATGTCTGTGTTTGGAGCCTGGGGTGCGGCGGGCGGTTGCAGGGTTCAGTGGGGCCCGATACTTTTGCAAGGCCTTCAGTATACATTCCATACAAAATATAGAACTGAAGTTATTTCCCAACAACTTCACCTTCCGAACGACCGTTGGGAAGATGAATTTGATCAGAAGTTGGGGAGCGTCTGCATTGCAAATTCTCGGGAAGAAAATCCAGAGAAAGGAGATGTATTCCGTTATGAAAGTCAAAGTTGAACAGCGGGAGAATGTCATCTTTTTACAAGTGAATGTAAGAAACGTCTTTCATTTCTTTTTCAAGGACAATACGCATTCTCAAAGACACACCTTTTGTTTTTCTGATCATAACAATTTCCTGTTATGATGCTGAGAAGTCACATTTGGGTGATTTTGTCACCATTACAACTTTTAATACAAACAAGCACTCTACCCTCTAATTTCGGAGCACAAATGTAACATGGCATACACGGTCTCAAATAATTGTGATTATTCATGATTTGAATGCCCGAACTTTGGGGTTCCATGATCCAATCGCATTTGATTAAGGGAGTAGCTCACTAAAGATCGTAGGAGACCATGTCAAAGCTTTATGATTCTGATCACCATTAAAATAAAATAGCATACATTAAAATAAAAAGCATACATTGATTATATTTAGCTATCCACCTAGCTAGCTCCTTAACTAGCTACCTAGCTAGCTATTTATTCGCTATCTATTAGCTATCTGGCTGGCTAACTAGCTAACCCGAACAAATGGCGCTTGACGTCATCTTTTCAATTCCTGACTCAATTTGTGAATAATAATAATAATCCATTTGATTTCTAAGCGCCTTTCTGGCAGTGAATGAGTGAAGTGGGGTTGAATCAATGTTTCGTGGAGCTGATTTGCTGATTTTCTTGTGGCAGCTCACAAGGTGTTTCCTGAGCTACTCGGCATCGTGAGCGCGGGGACCAGCCAGGGCAACGAATCTGACGACACCTTGGCCATGGCGTGTCAAACGGCCAACTTCCTGCTGGCCAAAGAGCCGGAGACCACCAAGCGCCTGCTGAATGGCGCCTTCATCAACTCGCTCAAGGAGCTCAGCCAGAACAGGCCAGTCATGACGCATGCCCATCTTTAATATTTTCAACAAGTCATCAAGTATGACAGACCCCAAAAAAACATTACACAAAAAAATTATCAAATGCAAAAGAACAAATCTCCAGGGATGTAACAAACATGTACATTATAATGGTCCTAATTCGTCCTAACTCCAATAAAATGGCCGCCAACATGTAATAAAGTATAATCATATCAATTACAAGTACATGTATCTTCTTCTTTTCCTTTCGGCTTTTCCCTTCAGGGGTCGCCACAGCCAATCAATGTCCTCCATCTATCCCGGTTTTGTGCATGCTTTTTTGGCATGAAGCCATACTGCTGCTCACAAATGTTCACTTCTGCTCTTAGTCTTGCTTCAACTATTCTTTCCCAGAGTTTCATTGTATGGCTCATCAACTTTATTCCTCTGTAATTAGTACAACTCTGCACATCTCCTTTGTTCTTAAAAATGGGCACGAGTACACTTGTATCTTAATGAATAAGATACAATTATAAATAAAAACAAGAGAGAGCTGGAGATGGATGGACGAATGGATGAATGGAAGGGAAGATGGATGGGTGGATTGGAACATGGATGGATGGATCGGAAAATGGAAGGGTGGATTGGCAGATGGATGATGGATGGATGAATTGGAAGATGGATGGATGAATGGATGGATCAGAAGATGGATGGATGGATGGATGGATGGATGGATGGATGGGTGGATTGGAAGACGGGTGATGGATGGGTGGATTGGAAGAAGGATGGATGGATGGATGGATAGATGGATCAGAAAATGGATGAATTAATAGATGGGTGGATCGTAAAATGGATGGATGGGTGGATGGATGAATATATTAATAGATGAATTCATGAATTAATGGATGGATGGATCTGAAAATGGGTGGATGGTGAATGAATTAATGGATGGATGGATAAGAACATGGATGCATGGAATGAATTGACTAACTGCACTTCCTGTCTAATCCTAAATGAAATGCATTGGAATGATGCGGATTGTTATTGCGGTTGGACAAAGCTTGCTGATGAGCTGATCATTTCATTCAAAAACACGCAACCCAAGTTGAAGATGACATTGGAACATAGCAACTTTGCTGAATTTGCAAATAGGCTCACCTTTGAGCTCACTATTGATACGAGTCTTCAATTGCTGCTGTGGACTGCAAATTTCCCCATTGCGGGACGAATAAAGGTATTCTGATTCTGATTCTGAGCCTCATTTTGCTAACATTTGCTCTCGATCCCGCCTGTTTTTGCTCAGATATTTCCCCAAATCCAGCAAGTCGGCATCGGTGTTCCTCTACCAGCTGTGGTCTGACAAGGACATCCAAATCCTCCTGAAGAGGGTGAGTTTGCCTACACGGCCACCACGCCTCTTTTGGGAATTCATGAGAAACAGCGTTCAGGA
The DNA here is from genome assembly GCF_051943395.1 of Hippocampus bargibanti. Classification (NCBI taxonomy): domain Eukaryota; kingdom Metazoa; phylum Chordata; class Actinopteri; order Syngnathiformes; family Syngnathidae; genus Hippocampus; species Hippocampus bargibanti. The sequence goes on along the minus strand of NC_142745.1, from coordinate 2,669 downwards.
TGAAGTTCCCAGGAATGTCGTGGCACTGGTTGCCCAGGAGGCTTTCTTGGCCGTTGCACTGATTTGATGTTTTTCTTTGTTTTTTTTTTTTTGTCCCGCAGCAAGGGATGAACAAGGCGTCATTTATCAACAACGTCACCACGGCGGCCCACAGGTCGGTTCAAGTGATCGATTAGGATGCAGGGCCACTGCCCACGCCCACTTTGTGCGCAGGGACAACTCTTCTCATTTCATTTTGCAAAAAACAAAAAAGGTTGAAGTGGGGTCGCTATGAAAAAAGAAAACATGTTTGCTGCTATTTGTGCTCTTATTATAATTAATAATATTATTATTCATAATAATCATAACTCTCTTCTCAGTAACCCAAATAGAAGTGTATGGTGCCTCCATTTTTTGATGATACTAGTGCAGCGTGTTCTAGCGGGGACAAGTTCCTTGTGTGTTCGACATACTTGGCAATAAAGATGATTCTGATTGTGATTCTGAAAATGGCCCCGCTAAATGCAAAATGAAAGACGTTTTAACCGAGCAAAATAGTGGTGGGTGTTCCGAGTGGGCATTTTGAGCACGTCACCGACAAATTCAGGAGAATTTGGTCAAGGCTGTCGACCGCGTTTTGGGCCGCAGTCCGAGTTTACTCAAGTCAGCAATTGTGAATACTCTGCATACCGGAAATATGTCCACAGTGAACATCGTTAACCACCTTCAAAATAAAAGCATTCGAAACCGTCAGCGGTTTGGATATCAAATAACAGTGTCTGAAACTCATGACAAAAAAGTTAGTGGACACCCGGGAAGACAACTCTGAAAAATTGCCTGGCCCATTTTTCACAATTTGAAACACAATCAGATGACTAATCGAAAAGAAAAACCATTGTTGTGAAGTATCAAGGTTTTTTTTTTTTAATTAAGGAAGTACCTACTTCAAATGGTCCCTTACTTATTTTATGGTAAATATCCTTTTCTGAAAATTTTGCTCCAGTTATGATTTGTCATCATGGTGCGTGATGTTTGCGTTGAGTTGTCTGCTCAAAACTACGTGGACTCCTATTTCTAAGCCGTTTTCAAAACTCTCACGTACACTTTTCAGTCAGGGTGTAGTCCGAAGCAGGCTTCTGAATGGAATTTGCATACTCTGCACCGGCAGCCTGCTTCGGACTACACCCTGACTGAAAAGTGTACTTGAGAGTTTTGAAATCCGCCTAGATAGAGGAGTCCACATGGCTTGGATCGTTTTACCTGTAGGTTATGCTTTATTGAATAAAACAAACGTTTGTTTTGAAAAAAAAAATCGCTTTTTACTTTTCTTGAAGAAGTTGTCGGCCACCTGGGCTGAGACATCTGACAGTTGTCCGCCCGACGTGATGAAAGTTGTACACCCCGGGCACTGCAAATAATGTTTAAAAATAATTCAGGCAACGACGCGTTGACCCAGACAGAATGAAAACGGTCTCAGAATAGCACGAAGGAGAAGAGACGGAAAAAAGTCAACATAAATGCTCAAACAAAAAATAACAATTTTACATTATTAAATACAACCATGACGTCCCTGATGCACTGCTGAAATGGAAGCTTTGATCCTCTCCTCTTTCATCTAGAACTGCTTCATGTCATCCCAAAGAGGGTACAGCAAGTCTTCAGAATGAATGACTCTCTGTGCCTTTGTGTTGTTATATTATTTGTTATTTTTGTTTTTCCCAAGACGCCGGCGCGTGAACATGCAGCAGCTCCCGGAAACAAATTCCTTGTGTGTCCTACATACTTGGCAATAAAGATGATTCTGATTCTGATATTAGCATATTTGACAAAAAAAGCTGACTTTGACACCCCCCAGCCCAGACCAGGTCAAAGGCACACAAAACCACCTCAGGTTTCAAACAATGGCACTGTCGTTCTGATCCGATGTTAGATTTCAAAATAAAATCATCCAAATCAATAAAATTAAAAATGCGGCCCTTGTTTGGAAATTTGAATCGGATAATGGATGTTGGGATGCATTTTGGTTTATCTTTGAACGTTGTGCCAGCGCACACGGTCGAATCAACAGCGGTCATAGTACATTAAAATGACAAGATTCAACAATGGATTGAGACGCTCCCCGCCGAATCAATTGGGAGCAAAGCACGTCATCGCTCTCTGGTGGACACGCCGTGCCATCGCACCCTGTCTCACCAACGGCTGTCAAAGGAAGTCAGTCGACTAAGTTCACTAATGGGTTGATTCGCTGCCTGTCGATTCAACAGCGGTCAGGTGACGATATCGCCCTCCGGTGGACACACCGTGCCATATCACCCTGTCGAACCAACGGCTGTCAAAGTGGATTTCTGTGCCTCGCGGGTTTACCAAACAAGGTCAGGTGGGCTCGCAGCAGCCACATCAAAGGCATTTAACAATTCATTTGGCACCTTCTAATTGCATTATTTTAATATGCAACCTTCTGTGAATCTTTAATAAAATGATGCTTTGTTTTGCCATTTTTAATGTGCATTTAAGTTCAATTTCAATTGCATTTTATTGAAATTGTTATTTAAAGTAATTTTGGCAGCGATGGCAGAGTTTTTACATAACATTTTCGCCCCCTTGGTGTTATTTTTAATATTTAAATTTTATGGTGCATTCTTGCTATTGTAGTATGCTCAATCCTGAATATTTAGTCGAAATTTATGAGT